>NC_073721.1:52276313-52318813 GCF_023634155.1 Falco peregrinus
GTATTTACTACTCTTACATATTGAGTAAAGATATTGTGGTGGCCTTTATTTTATTAGGCCACTAATAGCCTTTAATAGCACCTATTTATTATTATTCACAGTAAGGAAACAAAAGGCAGGCATCTCTTTTTAAAGCAGAATTTAAAAAAAGCTGTTTAAAATATTTTCACACCTCATCTCAGTAAAACCAAACATGATTCATGAAAAGTTTTATCCCATGCAGTTATGGTTCTGACATTTAAAATGTCATTTTCAGCACAGCAAGGTATAATCCATTTCTGAGATGCAAATACAGGAATTCCTATGGAAATATGAAAGTAGTAGAAAGATGAACACTGAAACCGGCGTATCCCACACTCTTTCTGAAATAATATTTATGTAGCCCTAAAAATGCAGTATAGTACCTTTGACAAAAATATGCTTATTCTTTCTGCATAATCCAGTATCCTTCCCGGGGAAGGGAAAACACCAGAAAATCACAGAATTGGAAGGCACAATTTAAAATCTTATTCTTGTACTGTGTAAAGGTCCTTCCCATTAAAGAAGGTAGTGAAATTTTATCACAGCTATTGCTATTCATAAATCTTATATCTATTTTAATTCAATCTGGTTCTAGCCTCTGAGATGCTGCACCACAATTTGATTACTACAACCATACTTTTTAACTGCTGTCAGAAGAGACAGTGCCTTATATAAACATCTGCCAGAACACATGCCTGCTTTCTATAGCACCAGCTTTAAATCATACTATGGTGATGAATCTTTATCTGACGCTAATACTTTTTAACTTCATAAGGACAATTAAAATGAATTGTAGCTAAATGCACACATAACAAATCAATTTAATTCTTTGTTGCACACTAGCATACTTTGCAGATCTTCAAAACTTACTTTCAAGTATCATCTTATTCAGAGTTTAAGTGTAATGGAAGTGTGGCAGCACTGATAAGACATTCCTGACACAGGAATGCCAAAGCGCAGAAAGTTTCACAAAACAATTAAGTCCTTTGGAAAATACTATCCGAACAGGACTGTTGTCTCATTTCATTGAGTTCAAAGACTGCAACTAGCCATGAACAAAACCAGATCCAGTTTCAATATAGCATCTCCTCTGTAAGACAGGAAAGCAGGCTAGTAAGGGCACCTACAATCAACAGCAACAAAAGACACAGGAGTACAGAAAAGGGAGAAGTGAATTGCATGTGCCCTCAAGCCAAAGTTAATCAAACCAGATCCACATTAATTTAATCTGCATAAGGCCAGAAAAATATTTTTTAATGCAAGTGAGATGCCTGGAATTGTGAGATAAAATTCAAGTCCCCAAACAGAGATGACAGCGCAACACTGACATTCAGCCTTCTTATCTGCCATCCCAGGCTAGAAGGGTGGCTACAGTATTTCTGCATTGTTTTTGCAAGGTACCAGAGCCACCACGTGCATATGAGCCCCCCCCCCCAGCAGACAGCACTATACATGCACGGTGTCCCCCGCTGCACCTACGCAAAGTGGCTCCTCCAAGTGACTGTTGCCACTGCAGAATTCACAACAGTTTTCTGTCTGTGCTTCCAGTTACTTAAAATAAGCGTTCAGCCACCATTACGGGGTGCTTCCTTATCTTGTCGTAAATGGCTTTTCTGTATGAACTACCAAAAAGCATTCTGAAGTATTTTACATTAAGCAACACTCGAGTGCAATATATTTTAATCCCTGTATGGAAACACAAGGACTCTTGCGCTCTAACCCCCATGACAGTATTTAACTGGGCCCTCTGTGCAGGGCTTCTCTCTACCCAGCAAAACCCACTGAATCCGCAGCGGCAGAGGAAAGAGTTAAGTGCACTGATTAGGCATCAAAATCATTAGAGCTTCCACACAGTAAAGAACAAACCAGGCATTCTTAATATAGGGGTGTTTTATTTAAACACAACTCAGCTACTAGCACGACTCACATTAATCATGTATTATGAAGGAAAATTTATTTTAGAAAGTGGTAATTTTTAAGTTAAGAATCTTCATCTTAACAAAAGCATTACTGGAATCACCCTGCGTACAGCAGAACACGTGAAGCTACATGTAAAGAGGGTTATGAAACCCTGCGTCATCGGCAACTAACATCACAAATGCCAAGATGTTCTTGGTATTACGGGAGATTTCTCTCCCAACTCTCTGACCAGATGAGAACTTTTACAGGGAGCTGCTGGACACTAGAGAGAAAGCACGATACCGCTACCTGTTTCTGGCACCTATTTTAGGTGTCTGAAGAACTGCAGTGCAGATTTTGAACCGGGCTGAGCAAGAAGCCTGTGTTTCTAAAAACCTATTCTGAGGCCAATTGTTTTCCTGGCATCCCTGGGTTTTGTACATCGCCCTGCACTGCTGGCCAGCTGCGGAGGAGGCACACTGGCCATGCCGAAATGCCGGCCACGAGGGCAGGGACGGGCACGGCACCAACGGCCAAAGGCCTGAGCTGGCACCCAGCAGAGCCCGCACCTCCAGCACCTGCCAACAGACACGGCTCTCCGGCAAAATGAAACACACAAAAAATGCAAACAGAAGCCAAGGGAAAGGACTGTTCCCATTCCGGCAAAGCAAAAATATCTGTGTGCTGAGGCCAGGCAGGTCCATGGCAGCTGAGAGCGTGGAGCGGCTGGTCCCTGGCTGGCACAGGGGCTGCCGGAGGGGCTCAGCACCAGCGGCACTGCCCCAGCGCAGCACACGCTCGTCGTGTGTTGGCTCTCAGCACAACCACAGCTAGAGGCTTCCCAGCATAAATACAGACCACGCATTGTTATATTTAACATATATATCATTACATAAGTGATAATGCTATAAACATCTTTATTTCAACTATTTTAGTAGAGCGCAGGTAGTAAGTAAACCACTAAACCTGGCAGAACAAGCAAATGCTTGGGGGGTGGGGGGGTTGGGGGAAGACAACCCTACGCAAACTTATTTAGGATTCAGACAAGGATCATTCTTCTCATCTTAGAGGCAAAACATTTAAATAAAAAAATGCATTTTTTCCATTTTTCACACTGAGATTTTAATCCTGGATTAATTATTTTAGACATTTTCCATATTAATTAAAGCAGTATAGCTTTAACTTTCTTAAGTTCTTTATCTACTTTCTTCAAGTAAAGCTATTTAATACTGGAGATTGTGGAAAACATTTGTTCATGATTATCCAGACATACAGTCAAACAAGACTGAAACAAGAGCAGCATGCAAAAATGTATTTAAGGACTATCATCCCAAAATGCTGCTAAAAGCTATTAACCAGTACGTGTTAATTGCCACAGCATTCATATTAATTTTCACTTCGGGCCCGACATTGTGGAATATTTCCCCTGATACATTTTAAACAAAGTTTAATTTAAGGAACTGCTTCTATCAACACTTATGAAAATTAACAGCCAAGCAATTAGCACTCATGAATTATCCCTTCCCCCATGCCTTCTACAGCAACTGTTTTTAAAAATGACGCTACAAGAGAAATTGTTGGTTTTTAACCCATTACCAAAATTAGCCACAAGAAACCCTGTAACACTATACAGAGGTACCATTCCTCACAATTAGATTTTTAGCATCCATCCAGATTACAATAATGTTGACTTATTTTTATTTAAATTATCTCCAGTAGTCAAATAAACCCCTAAAGCCCCTGTAAGGTCTGAAAAGCTCAACTTCCTTAAATCTTCATTTTCAACTAGTAGTCATGAAAGTAGAAACAAGAACGTCTTGAGAAAACTCTAGTCTGCATGTAGGAAAGATTTTTGGCCTTGTAACTCAAATTTATTCTGGAGCTGAATGATCCCTTCCTTACATTTAATTGTGGTTTCCAACTTGTTTCTTTGACTATCTTGCTTTTTTAAATATTCAGCATTTCTTTTTTTGACTGTCCTGTAACACTCCTGTGTTTGCTAACACTCTTCTGGGGACATAGGAGCAGCCATTTGGTGGCAGGCATCTCAAACTGAATTGACAAAATATTTTAGTGATTAAAACTGTTTAAAAGTAGCAAAGACTTGGGAAAAAAAATGGATGTGGACTGGCTTCAGAGCTTCAGAGATGATTTCAAGGGGAACTGTAAACACAGGCCTTAGCAGGAGTTACCTATTCAACACATGCTTCCTACAAAGCTGAACATTTGATTCTAGCACACTTTTCCTGTATTCCAGTAACTAAATACATCTTGGTAGCATTTTTCTTACTAGTGGGAATGGTCATGCAGTTGAATAGCCTTGACACTAAGACTGTAATAAATCAGTATCCTGTAAGATTAAGATCTCAGAAAAAAACTCATCGCCACACTTTACAGCAATTCCTGCCAGTTAGACTTGTGATTTGAAAACAAATATTCTGAATTTCTGGAGAATGAAAAGATCACACATGCTTTTAAAACAATTAACGAAGCAGGCAGGTAATGTGTTGGTAAACTCCAGGTTGTCAGGCTCACAGCTGTGTCACTGAAATGAGCCACTACAACACTGCTGTGCTTCATTTGTGGTACCTGGCTATGACTTCCCAATCAGCCCTACCGTCAGTCTTGTTTTCCCAACCTTATTAAAGGCTGGCAAGGTGGAACAATAAGCCATCAAACTTTGATTTCCCAAATTCTACAAACAGAAATATGCATTGAACTTACCTATAAAACAGATGATAATTTACTTTGCACGCAGATAAAGGAAATCAGTTTGGCCACAGATTTCTTAAGCCTTAATTTTCTATACAAATGACAACTGAAGTAATTATAAATAGCTGAAGATTTCTTTTCATACAATATTCTTAGCAAGAGTTTTTAAGATCCGTTCACCACGTTCAACCCACATGATATACAAACCACAAAAACAGATGCAGGGGTTAGGTTTAATTTTATCTATTTTAAGCAAAAACCTGAAGATACGGCCAAGAGCAGTTATTGTGTTTTGTTAAGAGCTGAAGTTTTATAATGTAAATGAAAGCCACAGATCTGTCCTGTGTAGCTGTGGGGCATGAATTACCTGGATCCTTGAGCTGATTAGAATGCTTCCATTGTAGTTGCACTTCACAAACCAAATTCTCTGCTATTTTGATAATTAATGAACTGATCAGAGTAAGAAGAAATTAAGAGTGCTTCGGAATTCTATTATTTCATAAAATTGCAGAAGCAGTTACAAAAAAGATGCTAAATCTGGCAGAAAAGACCTGCAAGATGTATTTTAATAAATTGGCTTGGTTGATATTAAAGCATGCGATGTTTCCTTAGTTTTAACTGATGAGCTTAAAACAATGCATCAAATGTTGGAGGGAGGGGGTAGGAAGGACGCTGAAGAGAAAGGTTTTGTTCAATTTCAGGTCAGTTAAGGAGCTGAATTAGTGGTACATTAAAACCACTCAGAACAAAGAGCTTAGATACAGCAAGTAGAGCCTTCCTCATGCTTTGCCAGTGAACCACAAAATGGGTGTTACTCAACAAGCTGAAATCTGTGTTACAAAACAAAACAAAAATATATATATATATAAACCAAAGGCCTAGTTATCACCTTAAAGATTTCAGAGCCACTGTGATCCCTTCAGTAAATACATAATTAAGTAGGGTTTTTTTAAGACATGTTTAATTAGGCCCCCAACCCCTCCTCACCCCCCCTGCATTTCCCCAATTATGTACCATTTCCCCCAGAGATATGTGGCTCTGTTAATTATGTAAATAAGTCATGCACTATTCCCTGAAAGAATAGTATTTATGTGAAAAACACTGCTCATCTATTATCAATAGAAATACAAGACCTACAAGATTTCATGAAAAATAATTTTTAAAAGCTAGATGGTTTTCAATTTTACATTACTATCTGACAATACAACAAAGCTGAAGAAAGTAAAATAACCCACTACTGAACTACGTTTCCTCCTCACCTCAGATGGTCAGGTAGGTATTTAAAAATTGGCAATACAGATGGAAGTACAGAGAATAAACTTTGTAAGCATACTATTGACAAACTTACCAGAGTAGTATAAATAATGCTGTTTTAATTAATATAGTGAGATTATATGCTAACAAAATGCCAATGCAATTATTTTGGAGAGTTAAAAAGGTATTTTTGATTTCTGGATCACAACTGCGTTGATTTGTATCATACCGTACAAATCACAATTGAGTAACATAGAGGTATTTCATTAATATCTCAATTTCCTTCAAATGGACCAAACACCTGCTAAATGTATCAGACTTTAAAATATGAAAATTAATATTTTTCATTACAGTAAACTATAATACTTTATTAATACAGAAAAAAAGAAGTTTGGATTGTCAAAGTGGGAAGGAATCATGAAGTTCCTCAAGTTTCTGATAAAAACCCTAGGAGGCAGCCCAAATCACTCTCAAGTATTAGAACAACAGGACTGGAACACCACTGAATTACAACAGACTTCTCTTAATAAAGATGAATCTTATTTTTACTTCCTCTGGCCATGACTTTCAGAAGTATACTTAACTGCTTGCCAAAACTGAAATTTCATGACATCAGAGCAGAAGCTTTGAGTTTAGAAAAAAGGCATCTTAGTGTTGTCAGCATTAAAGTACTGCTATCATTCATTAATGAGGCCAGAAAATTTGAAAAGAAAATGAGGTAGCACCAATTACTACATGCTAGTAAGTACAAGATAACAATAGAGGCAGCTTTGGCTATGTGGACTTCATAATATTAAAGTTATCATTTCACAAATATTCTAAACCCTTCTCAGTGTGCTAGGAATTACGTATTTGGCTTTCCACTTCAAGAATACTTAACAGAATATGAAATACTTCCATCACAAGGTAATGAAGCTCAAACTTCATACTCCCACAGGAGATTCCACAAACAAATCCAACAGAAAACAGATCTGTGCAGTATCTATAATTGTTTTGGAACAATGATACTGATCCATCACACCAATGTTTATATTTCAGTTTCTAGAGTTTATGACAGAGAAAAATACTTGACAACACGGAGTAACTAAACTGCACACAAAAACAGACAGTTATGCACAATTTTGAGCAATATCAAATGCAAGCTCTTGAAATTAATGTAGTCAAGGAATGAATTTGACTTACCGGGTTTGTAGTGAAACTGCTCCATGTACCCATCCATACATAAATGGGTACTGGCGCAGAACTACATTGTTTTGTCCTTTTTTCTGCCCCAGATATTGACTAAGTGATGCTTATTTTCCACCCTCAAAACAGACAATAGCTTTTCCCACTCTTATTGGAAGCATTTTGAGAATAAAGACACCATAAATCATGGAATAGTCAGGAAGTGCTGTGATGTGGCTAGACAGAATAGGTTCTTTTAAATGCCAAACCAACAATCACTTATACAAAGGGTCTCACCATCAACTCTGTAGAGATGTCCTAGGACTCTACCACACTAAACATTTACCTAAATAACCTACTGGGGAAGAAAACAGACGGGGAAGGTACGCCTAATGGTAAGGCCATAATTTTGTAATGAAAAATGGGAGAAACTGTTCTACCAAACTGGAACCATTATATTTAAGAGTAAGAGAAGCACGTTTCTAGACAACTACTTTAAAATAACTGATGGCCTACCCTAAAATCTAATTAAAGCTTAAATAAGTAAATGCACACAAGAACTGCCTAAAGCCTATCATCTTCAGGTCAGGGACTGAATTTGAAAGAAAAACATTTGATCCACTCACCTTGCCGTCAAATTTTGAGTACTCATTGAAGGGGTTATTCAGCTGCAGCGGACACTGTTCAAGTCGCACAGATAATATTGACTGCTTCCCAGAACACGGAGATTTTACTCTGAAATTCTTTTTTTCAAAAAGTGAACTCAGCTCCTCTGCTGTAGATCAGAAAAGAGATTAGATTAGTTGTACAGGAGATGTACAGAGGTTACTGTTTACTACAGAAAGATAACATTGTAAGAGGGAGAATAAAATCAAACACATAAAGTAACAAATGCTTTAATAGGGCAGAATCTACCACCCCTCTTTCATAGCCCAAAGACATGAAGAAACCATAAGAAGTTTGAATGAAGCTACAGTTTAGGCTGAGGAAAAGATGATTTTTTCCCGTAGAGAGAATGGAACTGATCACTACAAGAGCCCCTTGCGTCAAAATAAAAAATCATCAAGGTTCAAAGACAGAATTACACATCCTGGGTCCTTCTGCTTACCTGACTCTTTCTAAATGAACAGTGAACGCTATGCAAAAGAAATATGCCATGCAAATGCATTTCAAACTGAGCTTGTAACGCAATATTATGTTCCATTACAGGACAATATACCACCCCATTACTATACTGTAAAATTGCTATGCTGTCAGCAGTAGGCTTGGGACTACATCTGATCCAAAATAGTAATTTCTTCAGATTTTACTTCTCATGGTAGACTGGATATGGACTCCTCTCAAAAAATGTCAAACATGAAAACACCATTCCAAACAGTCTGGACAACTTAAAAAAAAAAAAAAAAATGCTTCCTAAAAACAAAGGTGATAAGAGTTAGCGAGTACTTTGTGTAGTCTGTGAAGGCATAAAATCCTCTGACAAGCAGCTCTTTTTATATGAAGAAAGTGCACATCCAAATTTCCAGCAAGAGTTTAACTCAAAATTTTCAGGCATACTTAAAAAAATAATTAGGACTTCTAATGTTATCAGGACGCTTCAAAATCAGGACAGAGCCTGGGGTGGTTTAGCATATTAGTACCAGTGGGTCTCATCTGCAAGAAACTGTGACTGAATCTGGATAAGTCTTTTCCACATCTGCTCTAGGAACCAAGTACCCCCAAACTCCATCAATCATGACCTGAGAACCAACACCAGCTCTCCTAGACTGACTCTGCTCCGCGTTCCTACATTTAGATTCACATCTCAAAGATTTACGTGTTGTTCCTTCAGGGAAATGAAACTGCTCCCAAGGCAGAATGACTTGGGACTTGATCTGCAGAGAGTTGGTTAATTTCTTAAAATGTGAATTTAAAACTTGTCAAATTATAACTAGTCAAAAGCTCAGTTTATTTTTATCAGCAGATTGCCTGAAAATTCAGACAGTTGGCAAAAGTGCTAAATACTGGCACTAAGAGATACCCAACAGTCTTGTGAAAGGCTGCGATTAACCAAAAAAGCTTGATTAAATCCTTTTTAAACGTGGCAACTCCATTAGGTATTCAGTTTTTCGTAACAACCTTATCTGTTGTGGTTTTTTTTAAAAAAAAAAAAAATGAAGGGTAATATTTCAGTAGAATTGTAATTAACTGGTATTTCTTGGGCATTTGGAAAGTACTCTGCAGCTTGGAAACAATATAATGGTTTTATCGGTTCAAGTGAAAAAGCAAGCCTTTTATCTTCAATTTTTGTCTCTAGGGAAATGTTAAGATGATTTGTTTATTGTTTCCTTTGTTGGGATGTGCAAAAAGAGGATCTCAAGAATTCTTCTGAATTCATTAGTGTGACATCTGTTTTGCTTTGAGTTTTGTACAGCTTTTACTCAAATCAAATATCTCACGACTGAAGACTTTAAATAACAGTACATTCTATAAGACTGTAAATTCACTTGGCTGAGATACAGTTTTCTTTTCCAAAAGATTTCATAATTTCAAACGTCAACTCATTTAGGAAGACGAACCCAAAGCCTTCTAAAGATCTGTGCAAAAAGCTAGAAGAAGATAAATGAGATTTCTGAAAAACTATCATCTTCTGTTGTGCATTTTGTCAAATAATTCCTAATAGACGCAGGCTGTGAGAGTTCCAATTAAAAACATTGAAAAAATATTTTAAATTCTTAAATTTCAAGGAAAAATCAGCTCATTAAACTAGCTTTAATTGAATATTTTTTAATTCTTAAAAAACCCCAAGTTTTGCTGTCAGTTTTGCTGTATGTATTTTTCAGCTTTTGTGTTTGTTAGCTGTATGAGCTACATGAGCTGAATGCAAGGGTTTTGAAAGATTCACTCAATATATTGTTAATTTACATTTTATATGCTCTGAAATGAATGAATGTAAGAAGTAAATACAATTCCTTACTTCTTGCTTTCATCTAAAAATACCCAGTATTTTATAAAAAGGAGTAAACTTTTTTTATGTATATCCCTATTTGGTTTATAGGACCCACAGACTGCTTTACTAACATAATTCGATCTTTACATTGCATAAAACCGAAACATTCTTTTCATTGTATTGAAAAAGAATTGATGCACAGAAAGGTGATGTGAATTTGTTGCACAGCAGAAGAAAAAAACCCAGACCTCCTTCATGTCAC
The DNA here is from genome assembly GCF_023634155.1 of Falco peregrinus. NCBI lineage: Eukaryota > Metazoa > Chordata > Aves > Falconiformes > Falconidae > Falco > Falco peregrinus. The sequence goes on from NC_073721.1 coordinate 52,286,555, forward strand.
ACTTCCAGTCAGTCACCTATCCCTGAAGCACCTTTCTATTTGTTAATCCCCTAGCCAACTCCAAATGCATGGAGATTTTCTTTTTCAAGTCCATACGCTACCACCACCTTATCTTTCAAACTCATTCCTAAAAGCAAACAGCTTGTCTCACGACAGCAGGAAACAGATGATGAGTAGAAAATATTTTTTTTTTTCCTCATTACCATACACAGAATGACTCGTCTCTCACTTCCTTTTATCCTGGTTAGCGTACTTTTATTTCTGTACATAGTTATTAAAAATGGGAATCACAAAAAAACCTCAATTGCCAGATGCCTCAAATTACAACTGCATATCCAACCGCAGGGCAGCAGATATGCTTGTAAGAGTTTGTCTCTTCAGTAAAGCATCTCTCTGACAAGTGATGTCTGGAGGTAGTGTCATCAGGATCTTTAACACGGAGCAAAACAACTTCCCAGCATCCTTTTAGTTTGCATGGTGTCAACCATAGGCTCGACTTTGTCTAAAGCTCAGATAAACAGTCAGAAGAGGGCAGCCAAATTCTCCCCATTCGAGAACTGCTATTTCTGATGTTACTGCCTTCATAGTGTTTCCAAAAACGCTGAACTCGAGGAACAGAACAGAAAAGCTCACACGCACACACTTAACAAAGAGGAAGGAAAGTACAGTGGATATCCTCTAGGGCTGCTCTTTCTCCTGGCCTCTTCCTACTGTGTTGTTCTTCATGCAACTAAGTAACATGCAGAATCTCAGTGACTAAGCAGAGAAGTTAAATCAGCTCTGCCAGCAAAGACAGAGCGCGAGTGCCTTGAGTTTTTATGGAACTTATTTTTTATTTAAATCTGTCCTGCAGCAGGGAGGGACCAATCCATTTGCTTGCAAACCCAGCACACTCACTCACAGAGGGGGACACCTCTGTTACTGCGGGTTGACAGATTACCTGTATCTTCAGGGCAGCACGTAAAAGGAACTAATGTCACGGTGGAGCCCACATGAGTAAGATGACACACAGCACAGACACAACAGGAAACTGGAGTTTGAGTGCAATTCAGTGTAAAGAAATATCAGGCAGTATATAGTTAGGTATAAAGAAGAAAAATAATTGCATCATCACTGGTCAAATGTGATAAAATACTGAGTAAAGAGAATTGGAGGTTATGGTAGATTAAACTTTAAAACCTACAACTCTGCTTAAAAGGCAAAAACATTTTAGAATGCATTAACAGAGGTATCAAACGTAGCTGAACACTACTAAAGATTAGTGCAACCGTGTTGCTTGTGTGAGCAGCTTTGTTTGCTCCTCTAAAAAAGATATTATAGAGCAGGAGAAGGTTCTGCAAATGACAGCCAGGAAGATACAAGAATTTAGGCAAAAAAAGGAGATTGCACAGGAAACTCATTAAGATACACACAAATTTTGAAAGAAGTAGGCATGACAGACCATACAAAGGTTTGAATGTGTGTCAAATACAACAGGAATGTATATAGCTTGAGCTATAAAAGATGAGAACCGAGACAGACTTTTCATTTCATATATTACAATTTAAACTATGCAGAACATCCCATCAGGCATACATAATTATATAATAACAATTAAAAAAAGAGAGTGAGAGAATAGGATTTTTTTGAGGAATCACTGATAATTGTTTTTTCAAGGAAAGGCTAGATAAGATAAGGCAGCACTTATTATGCTTTCATTTAATTAGATCTATATATACACCATTTCTCAAGATTTTCCCCTTACCTAGAAAAGTAACCACAAAAGTATAAACTCTACAAAATTCTTCATCACATCCGGTACACCAAAAGTCACTGGAAATAGCTAGAAAGCCCTAACTTTCATGGAGATAACGACCTTGCATTTTGAATGCAGACACTTGCCAATCACCTACCCATAGAGCAAAGATGTCCTGTTCCTTATGTACCCACAGTAACACTAAGAGCTTTGCTATCTCCATTTCTTGCTGAGACAATAGAAGCCTTAGCAGATAATGACGCTACAAGATGACAGGATACACAAACGCTGTATTAATACCTTCTATTGCAAAAAATACAGCAGCCACTCGAATTAGTTCAGACCGCCAAACCACATTTTAAACATCTTTCCTTTACTTTGCCTTTCTTGATAATTTGGAATGCCCTAGTCATATCTGAAAACAAACGAGAGGCCTGTGGCACACCACCCCTCCAAGCAATAAACTGTAGGAAACACATAACTGGGGAATGTCAGGCAAATACAATAATTAGTATTTCCTCTATGCTTTGAAAACTTAAGTGGAAATTACAAACTGAAAATGGTGTAACCATCAAAAGCAGAACTAAAAACAGTAGGAAAATAGAAGGTCTTTTCTTTTTACCTGAGTAAGAAGTATTTCTGTCTTTCCACTGAATGTTTTTGCATTTTATTTGATTTTGTCTCTCTTTCCGCAGACGTTCTAGTCTCTGAGCTTGAAAAGAAATATTACAACTATAAGTTTGTCAATGAAAGTTTACTATAAACAAAGACATAATTAACTACCTTTATATGAATAAAGATGTTTTATACTGCATATGTAGGGAAAAAAGTCATAAAATTTTAAAGGTGGCACCCCTGAAAAGCAAATACCAACAAAAACATGAAAATGTTCTTGATTTATAATTGAAATTAGAGGATATAAAACATTAATAGAGATCATAAAGATAGTATTAACATGGAAGAGAATAATAAAATGTGAAAACTTCTGTGATTAATATGACATTTCATTATATAAATCATTAATAACGGTCTTAAAGGAATTTTAATGCACAAATGAACTGAAGTGAATATTACATTACAGGAATAAAATTACTGTTATGAATTACTCTACCCGTTTCAAAAATTAAAGATAAATGAACTCAGACTAGACTATTAAAGTTTTAAATATAAAATCCTTTATCTAAAAATCATGAAAATTATAAAATGTCAAAGCTATATAAATTAGCATAGCTTTTTCTTCAGTGTGCTGAAACAGTTTATAGGTAGTAAAATAAATGATTTGTATCTTCACAACATTAGTCAAATCTTAAAATGAATATAATATTTCTTTACGTATATTTTGACTCCATCTTCAAAATAGGGTTTGAAAAAAGCCTCAAATAGTTGTAATACCAAAGAACTTACAGACCAGGGTACCAGATAGTATCTTAAATTATCTTGTTGTTAACAATAAGATATCTCTCAGGAAATGGTCAGTTCAACCTCCTAGAAGCTACCCAAAGCAATGACCACAAGAAATAACTGATGTTACCAAGTGTCCGCTCAAAATAAGAAAGCAGATTAGACTGGCAAATAGGACTAATAATGTTGATCACTGAAGGAAACAATTTGCTGGATATATTAGCAATTTTGATGTATTGAGATCATTCATTAACTAAAATGGGTTTGTAGAAGGGACTCCAGAAGGCTAAATTACTCTGACAATTTTTAGATACAACTTGAGCTCCCTGAGCCATTTCACCAATTAAAAAAAGGTTAATAAATATTTTCTATCCCTCATATTATCATTCTTTTACATTTAGCCTTTGAACTGAAATGTGAACATGGAAGTGATATTTTTTTTGCCCCCATAAAAAAAACCTCTCAGCCTGGGAACTGATGAAAAAAGTAACAGTTGAGGTTTAGCAGCTGTAACAAGCATCCTATTTCTGTTTATTTCCCATTTAAGTCAACGTGAGGTTAGTGCCTAAATACCTCTGTGTATTTTACTCTTAATGAAATAAGTATCCCCACTTATAAGTTTAAATATTGGGTAAAACACTACTGCAGCATAGACATTTTATTCTGAAAGAAAATTTTTTTTCCAACTACTGTCCAGACTAGCTCAAAATTACCTTCCACAACCATTTCTTCCCACATGTGCCACCATTAAAATATATTAGATTCACATTTAAACTATGGATAAAGGAAAAGACAGACTAAAAATAATAATGCATGGTTTTATCCTACTTAATGTTTTCACCTCTTGTCAAAACAAATGTGCTGAAGTGCCGTCACATTCTTCAATAACTGTGTCCTGCTGTTCTATCTACAGCTGATCACAAATGATCATTTACTCTGGGACTGTATTTTAGCAACTCGAAATTAGATGGCATTATCAGTACCTATTAGAAGTCTGAATTATTTAAGATTCATTCTGACAAGCAGCATGCTAGTTTGAAAGCTTTCTGTGTGAAAAATGTCACTGACCAAATGCAGTCCTTATTTCATTAACCATTAGCAACTAGATGAGCCTTTGTTTCTTCTAGTCATGTGGACTGGGAGAATTTGCTGCTTTCCCATATACCCAAAACCTTGCACAGCCCTGTCTCCACTTAATTTTTATTTTTCATTTTAGCCCTCTGAATATGGCTGAAAGGCAGGGAGGAGGTAGAGCCCAGAGCCAAGGAGCACCTATGACCCAGCTAGCTCTTGTGGAAAAGGAGGCAGAATTCAGAGGCGGACAGCCCCCGCGTTCTCCCCAGACATGATATGCAATACCCTAACATGTCTCACCCTTTCCAGACTAAGGGGATAATGTTCATATTACAATGCACATAAAATTCATTTCCAGATTTGCATACCCACATGACAACTTCTTAATAATCAACACTTCTGTAGTCTCTGCAGAGATATGTTGACTCTCCTACAGTAACACATTATTTCTACAATTTATGAAAAAGATACGGTCCTGGTAAGGTACTTTGTAATAAAACAGCTTTGCAAAAGATAATAAAAAGTTATACTCCATCCAAAAACAATGGTTAAAGAGAGTAAAGCAGAAACAATTTTACTTAGCAGGGTGTAAAACCAAGGAGAATAAAGAAGAGCTTGAATGTTAAAAGTCTGCCACTATTACCTGTTGATACTCTGAATTACACTACATTCTCTTTCCAAACCTAAAAATGTTCTATGTATGTATGTGTTTTCTTCCATCAAGAACTAAGGTAAGTACTTGTGTGATGCAAAAAGCATTTATATTAAAAGTAGTTAGGTTTCTGTTTATTTATTCCTCTTTCTGTATTTCTGAAAAGGGTTCAGTACTGCATTCTTTATATTCCTGATTGGCTGGATAAGTACATTAGGTTCCTGGTGGTACCAGCACACACGATGAACATAACAACCATGCCAGATGAAGAGAGGCAAAAAACAGGTTCCCCAATGGACTGAGTGTCCTAACCATTATTTTAAAATATGACTCCAATTGGAAACGTTTCAATCCATAATTTAAATAGAGATCATTCTATCAGTCTACACAGTGAAATAATCCTTCAGAATTCTTTTTTGGTGCTTTGCTTCTCCTACCTCATAAAACTACACCACCAACTGAACTAAACAAGACCTCAAGGACAATGCTAGGCAGTCCGGCACACTAAGCTTTTCACCGTGCCTTACAGTCACTTGCAGCTATATATTCAGCTTATTTCCAAATCTAACTCTCCATTACAAGAGATCAGTGCCTTGTCTTTGTTGTAACTTTTGACAACTTCTTATTTATAAAAGGTATTTCAAGATATTCAATACCATACAACTTTTTACTTGTCAGGTAAAGCACAGATGTTTTTTCTGAGCTCTAGGTGGTGTTATAATACCTTCAGAAATTGTTTGGAAAAACCCCAACTATAACACAGAAGAAAAAAAAAAAAAAAAAGATATCAGTACTGACTACCCTGTACCAACCTTTGCATACATATTTTATTTTACAGACCTTTTGCTCATAGCCTTCCCTGGGTACAAGTAGCAGTCTGAATATCCCTCATATGAAAAAACAAGTGGGACACCTTTCTTCCAGCCAAGACAAACAGCATATTTTGAAAAGGTGTACACCCTTAAACTTTCTAATTTGGTAACCTAAATCCTACCTCAAAGCTTTTCTCAGAAATAAAATTTCAGAAGACAATACAGACAAACCATTCACTTCGTTGGCTCACATCAAACTTGATTATCTTCTTTTATAACAAACAGATCTGATGCCTCACTCCATAAATTTTTCTCTGAAAGTAACTATCCTGTTCAAAAGTTAACATCCCTCCAGACATTAACAATAGAAATATCAAAGACTGTTCACGTACTTCAGATTTAGACTTGATGCCTTTACAATATAAATTTTTTTTATGTATAAAACTGACTACCTCAATGTTCTTCTGTACATGAATAAGTAAAACAGCAATTAAAACTCAGTTGACAGCACACTAAAGTAACTGAATCATTACACGTCCTTTTAGAAAAAGGTCTTCACATCACAAAAGGAAAAGTTTGACAGATACCTAGCTAGTCACACTCTGATTTGTCCATGCAAGCCAGACTAATAGAAACTGAATTTAAAAGGCTAATGTTATCTTGGCTGCAAACATCACCTACCTGTGTTTGATCGTCTTCTGATTCCGAAGTCCCAGCTTGAGGTAATATCAACTGATTGGGAATATATATAGCCCTGAGTCTCACCATTGCTTCCCTGTGTTTCTGAACCACTGTCCCCATATGCTGACGAGGGATTAAACTTCTCCAGGTCGACATCGTGATCTATCAGGACCATTTCACACATCCCTGTGTCATCACTGGTCACGTGCGACTGCCGAATGTGAGCAAGTATAATTGTTGGGTTGTCCAGGAAAGCCATTCTGTCCACAAGTCCACCACTTCACTATACTATCTTCTCTCCATCTTGTTTCATGGACACATGTACCTAGAAATACAATGTACACAGCTTTTTAGGAAAAAACACACCAAAACCTTGATTCAAAAAGGTTCTTATTTTGGCTGCACAAAACTTAAATGACTCAGTTTTGAACAGTGAATTATTTTAATTCTGCTCCAGCGTACTTAAGTTACACTGCTTGCTGAGGTCAACTTAAAGAACAGTGGGTTTGGAGGACAGCTTTAAACCTGAATCCCAAGACAACAGGACACAACAGACACCCACAGACAGGTCCTGTTACTCTACAACAAGTGGTTGCTATAAGGCAAAATATTTTAAGTACTACACATAGAAGAACAGAGACAAAACATACACAAGAAACACCTGTCCATTCAAATTAATAAAGTTACAAACCCAGATATGGTTTTGTATTTCTTTTCACCCATCACCATAGTGTATTACTGTTTTTCCCCTGCCTCTACAGACCAATTTTTTGATTAGTTTATAACAGACCCTCTTCAGGTTTTGTATTTCCAGCAAAAACTTTAAATGTGAAGAGATTAGTATCTCAGGGCAGAATACCGAACATTGCTGCTGCACTGCACTTCACATAGGGCAACTGTTATAATACAGAAAAACCTCTACAATCATACACCACACGCCTGAGTTCTCGAGCACTTTAACAACAGTAATTGCCACTTACCTAAAATGTTTCATTCAGAATGCTCAAGCGGCCTTACAAAACATCGTAGAGGACAAAAAAGAAAAGACCAAACCACAAACCCCAAACCACACTCAAACTGTTACCCTATTTTAGCGTAGCTGTGGATTTATAGTTATGTTAACCTAATGGAAGTCTGGGCTTCCTTTGAAAGTGGCAACTCCATGCTCCTGCCTGGCCCTGGTCAGGTATCTGCTCCCTCCCAAAGGCTGGACTTAGCACTTGTGTAGCTGTGAGGTGAGCTGGATCAAAAAACGGACCTGCTGAATAAATTTGCAAAAAGAATTAAAATAACATGAAAAAAAAATTACTAATTTTCAGCCAATCAGTCCAACAGCAAAGAGCTGCAAGAGCACTAGTACCAACGTAGTGCAGGCAGGAATGTCAAAAGGCAGAGGGGAGCCGGGGTTCTCCCAGCAGCTGTGTCACGGCCAGCTCAAAGCGACTGCAAAACCTCAGCCAGAGGACGAGGGAGGTCGGTGGAGTTTTAAGTCTAAGCTTAGAGAGAGGTGCAAGCCTAGACATCAATTCCAGGGGTTCAAAATCCCCACTGCTTTTCTAATCGTTTGCACACCTGAGATAAAAACCCCAACATTTTAATATGAGCTATGGAACTAAATGTGCTTATTTAGTATTTTGAACATAGAAACAACAATTTTAAAAACCCCTACCATTGCTGTTTGCAAAACTTCGTCAGCAAGAAGAAAATGCCAAAGGAAAGAGAACAATTTAAATCACACAAAGCCATATTCCATGAAAAACTGGTAAAGGCAGCTGGCCTTTTCCTGGCAGATTTTAACAAAAGAAAGTGAAAGGAAGCACCAGACAGCCTCCTTCCAGGACCAGCACAAGCACATTTCATCATTTCCCCTGTATGCTTCCAAGGGGAAAGGTGTATTAACACAGAGAGCCCTTTGAAGCAGCTTCTGCATTTATGTACTTCAAAGCAAAAATAGTACTTTATTTGGACACTCATCAAATCATGACAAAAGCAAAATTCCAAAGGTGGGTTGTAAACTGCAAGCCCACCCTGCTTACCTGTCCCGACCTACCACCAAAAATCAGCATCTGCTAATTAGAACATTCAATAAATAGAGAATTACATCCTTCATAACTTTAGGCTTGGCCACAAATACTGCCTTTTCTTTCTTTCTTTCTTTTTTTTTCCTGCGATGCCATGTCTTGTCCGCTCTAAAAAAATACAGACAAAACCTGAAGTATTTTATTGAACAACAGACCCAGCAGCAAGAACAAATTCAGTAAAGGAATGGTAGAGAAATAAAACTGACATGCTGCTTGTTAATACACTACTCCTACCATACATTTTAATAAATTACGCTATCAGCTAAATAGGCTCCGTCAGTACCCCTGGAGACACTCACCCCCAACTGGATAAGGCCCTGAGCAACCCGCATGCCTGGCCCCGCTCATAGCTGGGAGGTCGGACCAGGTCTCCAGAGGTTCCTGCCAACATCAGCAACACTGTGACTCCAAGTTCTATTTTTTATTTTCTGACTATTTCCATTACAGAAAGTAGGCCTGCTCTCCCTGAAGGGTTTCTCATTGTCCTCAAAGAGAGGGGCCATAAGGCAAATATCCTACCATAAGGCAACCGTCTCCTGGCTGTAATTTACGTGTTAAAGGCCTGCAAGTCGTAGCAGCGTGACTAATATTATGCAACTTGGAGGATACAGACACAACTAAGTACAAGGTATGGGTATTTTTAAAAGTGCACTGAGAATGTTCTTTAATTATTTACACACCACTTGTTAAAAAAGGCCATGCTTACCTGCAAGCAGTAAGAACTTGTTTAAATACGCAGCCGCCTTAGGCTTCTAAAAGGTCTGCAGACTCCCAATCAAAAATTACTGCTGCCCCATCAATGTGTCATATAAATGTTGGCATGTTAATTGTGTATTTATAAGATTGTTAATGGTTAGTTAATTTACCTCCCACACTATTATTGTACTTGAAATGATTTAATGTCTGCTAAGGGAGTTAACAACATGTAACAGCAGATGCGAGAATTTTACCTTTATACTCTGCACCCCGACTTCATGCTATTAACAGTCCATGTGCTAAATTAGCCAAGCTTCTTTATAATTTTACATATGCAATTGCTTTTCTCATAAACACAAGCAGTGAAAAATTGCCAGAAATTCTATTTCAAACTCTGAAGTTTAATACAAACACATTTTTTCTTCAGAATTTTCAAAAGGACAACTTAAAACTAGTTTCTCAATAAATGTTAACTGGAAATTCTATTAACAGTTCACACCCCTAAAAAAACCCAAAAACCAACAGAAAACAAGTTCAGACTGCAAAATTCAGTTCAGATTTTTATGCCATATTTTAGCAGTTGTTATCTACACAATTCTAGCTGGTTCCTCCTTTTGATAAAGGCAAAACACAAACAGATGGCACAGACCTGGTCTGAGGAACAATGACCTCCAATGAAGTAAAAGAATTCAGAAAAGCAAAGTTCAATTTTGCAAACCTTTACACAAACACCTTGAAGCCTCCATCTCATCAGTTCCAGCAAAATTACAGGTACAAGATCAATTTCCGAATCTACTGAGATTTGCCAGCGTACCGCCTCTTCTGCATTTCTTATACCCAACCACCATTATCACATTCACGTCGTAGCTGAATTTAATGGAATTCAGGGACCTCCTGAGCATCATCAACTTCTTCAATCATAAACAAAAATTAAATGTTCTTTTAATACTTAGGCTACCTAAACATTATTCTCCTATTAAATAAAACATTTTGCAGACAGCTGTCAAGCATACTCTATGCCAACACTAAAACCGAAAAGAGCAATGTGAAACCTATGCAACCTTAACAGTATTTATGTATGACATGATATACAGGTTAGTGTTACGATGATATACTATTTATTGGCAAACATCTCCCATGATTCATCACATAGGTGGACAGAGCTGAATCAGACCATCGCTTTCTTCTTGATCTTTATTATTCATCTGTCTTACATTCTGCGTATTATCTAATCAACACCCTGGATGTGAATGCCCTCGCTCACCTTCTCCTTCGTCTCATCACTGTGTTACCGAAGTGCCCCAAATACCATGGAGGGCACAGCCCCCTATTAGTCTTGTGCAGTTAAAAATTATCCTCAAAGATGTAAATCAGCACCATCAAGAGGCTGAACAACTTGCCAGGTTTCACAGGAACTTTGTAGAATAATTAGACAGCTGGATCTCACTCTACTATTTTTATCAGAAGTATTCCTCTTCCAGTAACCCACTGCTATATTTATGGCATCTATAGACTTTCACAGCAAGTGAAGCAAGGCTGTTATGCAGATCAACCTCATTCATAATACAACATACAATAAGTAATGCAGAACGTTCTAACAAATTATTCAGCTCCCAGTAGGTGACACAAAGGTCTTGAAAAGAGGATATGCACTTATACAAGCCATACCTTAAACACACAGATGAGCACATCTGAATTTGGGGAGGCAACTTCATCATCACAACATATTAAGTCTTCTTGTGACGCTCCCACTTGCTTGATATACTGTAATTATTTAAATAAAAGATTTTCTCACTTTCCTCTTTCCCCACCAAAACCCCCACACATAATCCAAAACCCAGTTTGATTTATATTTGCATGTTATCCTACATTGTGTCAATGAGATATCAAAGCAAGCATGCGATAAGGGGAAAGGACAAACTGAACCCACACCTCTTATGATTGCCACCCTTCCGATCTGTCCTATCAACCCACCATGTATCAGCGCACACAACAGCAGATGTGGCTGGAAGCACTGTCTTGCTGCTCCAGTGCTGGACCACATTCACTTGTGCGACTGCAACCACGTCTCAACCTGTTTTTACTGCTGATTTCAGAAGAAAAATTTGACCTTGAGCATGAAAAATGCTAAATGCAGGTTACCTTACTTTTGGGAAAACACAGTTACTCTGGATTGAATTTTCTGATTTGTTTTAAATATACACAGTTGAATTTGATAAAATCCTTCCCTCCTTTCCCAGGGAAAGGTGGCTGGTCACTACACCAGACTGTGGCAGCCGAGGCCCGGCTGCATTGCACTTTCACAGCTGCCAGCAGCAGGGCAGGACCCCCAAGCCAGCCTTCCACTGCTCCCCAGCCCTCCGCTCTGCTCCCCAGTCTCACCGCGTAGGCTCCTTAAATGCTCCTGGTGGGTCGATGGACTTCACTTAGTAAAGCAAAGCTAATGACAAAAGGCATTTTTTCGAGCACCGCACCTGTCCCTGTAAGGAGTCCACAGACATCAGGTCACAACTGTAGAGCTCCATCAAACAGTCTGGCTACTGCTGGCTCATCTTCAACTTAAGGGCATTGTTCCGAAAACTGCAAGGTAATGCTGTCTTTTCATGACATGCTACAACTGGTCATAGTACAAGAAATATTTTCCTTGCAGAAAATTTTGATATCAATGCCCTTCATGCTTGAAAATATAGCACGTATAACGCACAGAAATTTGCTCATAGACCTCGAAAGCTAGAATAAATGATAAAAATTGGAGAAAGCTGCAAGCTGCTAAAAGCATTCTGCTAAAGGGAAGAGCTACAACTTTGAAATTCTACCAATTCTAATGGAATAATTTTAAGAATCGTTCAGTTCAAATGGCTAAAAGCAGCTGTAAATTCTTCACACACCTCTCAAGCCAATTCCTGCAAGGTTATTTCGCTCTCTGAATTACAAAAGTAAAAAGCAAGAAGCAGAAAAAAAAAATCTCTTCTTTCCTATTCAGCAAAGCTGTAGCTTTTTTTTCTTTTCCTTTTTTCCATTTTGTATGGTTGGTTGGTTTGGGTTTTTTGGGGTTTTTTTGTTTATTTTTGAGTAAGTATGTTTAAATTGACCATCTTCCTTAAGGAAGTAATAAACAATTGAAGCCTTATTCAATGTAATGAAAAATATTCCAAAGATGCAACTTCTGGAAGGTACCACCTAGATCTAAAACCATTACTAATAATATCAAAATACAGCAGCTGGAAGAATTATATAACATCACAGGTCATCTTATCGCTTAAAGGCTTCCATAGCCACTGGACTTAAGACACCTCTCCAACTGTAGCTCTTTAAAGTGGTCTTAAAAGCTTATGAAAAAAATGGGCAGATTAGAATAAAAAATTTATTTTCCACCACATCATATAAGCTGGAATAGGACAGTGCGAACATACTTCAAAATTTGTGATTCAGGTTATATGAAATAATTCCAGTTAACTTCTGTCTGCAATTGCAGAAGAAATGGTTCTGTGGTTATCTACATTTGCAGCAGTACAAATAATCAAAGCCCTTGAATGCCACACAGACTCCTGCGCATGCAGGATAAAGGAAAGTGAACCGCAATATATGAAAATTCAAGTTTATGTTTCAACAAAAGCTCAAGTGCATTTAAGAACGAATACTTATCTAGAGAAGCTGTCACTCATGCTTTGGGTCCTATCATTAAAGAGGAAATAATCATTTAAAGTAGCGATCTCACAAGTGAAACTGGAATTTGAAAGTTATGATGAGAAGACACTACATTGCACACAACTTCCAACAAATTATTCGTTAGTTTTCAAACCTGTAAATCAATCTGGCATTAGCGACGTGTTTCTACGTTTATGAACTGCTTGGAATTTGGCTGTATTTTTGTTGTAATACTAATCAGGATGCAAATTATACCAACTCCAATATTTTAATTATTGAGCTTTAGGGAAGGAGGGAGACAATACTGGAATATGTACAGAAACTGTATACTCTCCTCTATTAGCTTCCTGATTTTGTCAAATCTTCATTTAATTGTACACAAATTTATTCTCAGCTAATCTGAGCTATCTTGCATCGAGATTTTAAGCAAATAAATAAGTATAAAAAAATGCAGAGATTATAAATTAGGGCAGACAAATCTGTATCTAGACTCATGCCTGCAAAGAGCATTCTATCAATATAGTGAAATGCTAATCTCCTAATTAACAACCTAATTAGGTAATTATGGCTTTGCAGAGGGATGCCTAAATGAAATATGACAACATGGTCACCTCTTTATATGGCACCTGTGGGCCTTTTCAGCTGTCACTGCAAAGAGTGCAATATCAATTTGAACAGATGACAAAGTGTTGTCATTTTTCATTCTGATATTGTACTGAATGGTTTGGATAGAAGCAGTTAGAAAAGCGGCATCTTGCCTGGTTTTTGCCTAATCTAAATATGTGCAAACACTTTGCTTAATTTTTAATGTCTATGATTATGCTTATTTTTTCATACTGGCTAGCAAGCATTACCTAACACACACATTACATCTGCAATGTCGTATTGTGATGACCCACCACACTGGAATCCCTATTACCTAATTTCACAGCATGTGTCCATGAGAATTTACTATCCAGAAAAAATATGAGTATTTGAGTTCATTTTTAAGGCTTAACTGCCGATTTTAAAGCAATAAAACAAAAACAGATTATCTTTTAAATAACACATTACAATTTCCATTTTATTTTTACTCCTGATGAATCCAGAAACAGGGAACAACAGTCACTGCCTGGGAGTGGTGAAGACTACTGTACTTTTGCTTGCACAGAAAGCTGGAAAGGAATACTTTCAACAGTGGCACAGCACTTTTACATAGAACCATGGCTTTTCACTCATGTGCCTAAAATGCTTTAAAGACAATTCGCCAAGCTTTAACGTTCCGAAGATGAACAAATAAAATACCCAACTGCAAAGAGGAGGGTAAAAGCATAGGCTTGGACTGCTCAAATTTTAGACCAAAACTTCTATTTTGGCTCTTTTCATTGTGGCATTCATGAGCCTAAAAATAACCTCCGTAAATTTTACAAGAACCTATACAAACTTCAATCTTTAAGAAAACAATGAAACAGAAAGCTCCAACATTTGATCTTTTTTTGCCTGTATAATATTGACAGAGATGACCCGTTTTTTTTCCTGAGCAAGACTCACTAGCTATGTCTACATTGCAATCAGCAAGTGGCATTATTCATAAATTTCCAGTATTTCACCTATTGCAGCTGCTTCAGAAAGCCTGCTGAAGCTTTGTGCTGAAGCTAAATTTCAGTGAAAGGTGTTTCAAAGCATGTGAAGGTTCACAGCCTTGAGGAGGTTGCTCCAGGTTGACCCCAGACAAAGCCTGGGGCCTCACTGTAGCTACAGCCAGCCCATGGGATCTTCAGAACAGCCTCTGTGCAGCACTGCAGGCGTACCACAAACAGGCTTCCTGGTCCTCGACAGTGAGGTGCAGTTGAGCTCCTCCAGCATTTGTGTATTAAACTGAAGCACATACCAAACCATATAGTTTTGTATTTGTCTTTTTTTTTTTTCCTCAGTTTGTTGCCATTCCACATGAAAATATTTTTATTGCATAAAAAGGATGATCACAATGTTATTTTTTTATGTCATCACAGGGTGCAAGCTGCTTCTGACTTCACAAATGCTCACGAGGATAATACCTACCTAAAAAACTACTGGGGACTTCAAGCCCCTTTAGGACTCTACATCAAATGTAACCAGACAGATGCACACTTTTTCAACAATAGATGAATCTGTTTCCTCTGGCTGTTAATTTTTGTCTTGACAAATTTTTGGTCTGTCTCCTTTAAGAGTACACAAAACATTCAAGGAGCTTTGTTTTGTTTTCAAAATAGCTGATTTAGATACAATACTTCTTGAACAATAAGGAAACAAGGTAGGGATTGTCCTGCTGTTTTGTATAAGAAACTGAGATTACAGACAATGAATAGCTGGTTATCACAGTTCAATAAAGCTGCTCAGCAGACATGCGCGCTCACACACAAAATTAATATTGATATGCATCCTGGAGTCTTTGTTACAGGTACTGCCTAACAGAAAAGCCCTCACTTGGTCACTTCTGACAAACGGAGAACTGCTGCCTGAAAAACCTAAGACAGCAAACTCATCGCATTGCACATCTCAAATGTAAGGCAGCATCACACCCACGAACAACCACAATTGCCAATGACACAACTAGTATGTGGTACCCCTGCCCCTGCAATAGCATTTTGTGTGCGGCTAGGGCCAGCAGTGCCACATTTCTGCTTCTGCACCGCATAGCTCCCAGCCCATCCCTTCCAGTAGCTAAAAGGGAAGAACTGAAGAAAGCCTGAGCTCTACCTCCCCCTTCCTCAGCAAGTGCCACTCATCCATCTCCAAAGCAAAGCGTCAAACCAAGTTGCCACTCGGGAGACCTGCTGCTCCAACACGGGGCTGCGCTGCTGTCAGGGGCATGTGACTCACATCCTGTTTATTTGCTGTCCCGTTTGTTAATATAACTGACCTTTAAAGATGGGGTCTGTTTCTCATGCTCAAAACTTGGGAAGGTCAGGAAAATTTGTGCTACAGAATGTGCAACTCACAGATCATTCTGGTGACCACTTCACCTGCTGAGGCCTTTGCCAATTCAAATGGAAATCTAGGTAAGAACTCTGCTGTTAGACACATTTGTTATTTGTTGCAACAGGGTGAAACAGTCAAACCAATAAGCAGATGATGAAAGGGTGTGGTAAGACCGACCTGAAACATGACTGAGGAAGAAATGTACTAAATTGATTCTAATTCACTGCTTCAGTTATTTCTGTACAAGTCTATGTAGAAATGATCTCATTTTTTTAAACTAATCCAAAAAAGTGTCCGTGAACAGATTTGCTCTGAATTTGAAAAAATAACAGAGTTTAATTCCCAACCTTGCATCTACCCAATAAACCTCTGAAACCTAAAATCACGTAGAACATACTCAGAAAATCCAAGCTTAGATCTAAGCAGTTCACATGTAAATAGTCACTAAACTTCCACTAAAACTGAAATCAACTCGTTGCTGTATCTCCTAGAAATCACTTTCACTCCCTCACCCGTATCCCTGCAGTGAGAACACCAGTTCTGATCGCAGCTCGCCATGCACATGAAAAAACAAGGACACAACCCAGCAACATGCTGAACACGCTCATCTTGCAAGCACCCAAGCAGCCAGAGGAATAACCTGGAGGCTGCAGGAGCACCCAAGACGAAGCTAAGAAGCGTGGAATCAGTAATTCAGATGAAGTGACAGCATTAGGCCAGTAAAGACCCCAAGGCACGCTGTGGGCTGCCAGGCTGTGACCAAGCATGAAGCATTTCCAGTGCAGCCCTGGAATTCTCTTACCCGTCTGCCCCCTTCATCACGCGCCCAAATCGAACATTCCAGCCGACGCTCCATCCCCTTCATCCTTCCCCTCAGACGTTACTGTGGGATGCTCACCTCCCCTGCCCTGGTCGCCCCGACGGCAGCCGGCCGGGCCAACGCGTCAGACCGCCTGGCTGCGCAGCGGGCCGTCCCTCCCGCCGGCTCCTCCGCAGGGGCAGCCCCGCGCGGTGCCGGCCGCCCGTGGGGGCCCGGGGAAGCCGCCGGTCTCTTGATTCTCAGAAACACCTCTGCTGCCAAGGCTCACGCCTCCCTGTGACACGCCATTTCAGGCCGCGGGTTTACCACGCTTCTATTTGCAGAAATGAAGGAGGAGTTCCAGTGCACAGCGTCGCTGCCCCGGGAGAGCCGCTGGACCCGCTGCCGGCCGGTCCCGGGCAGGCACCCCGCCGCCGGGCTCCCGCCCGCCCCCCTGAGACACCCCCGCGGCGCTGGGCCGAGGACCCCGCACGCCTCCGCACTTACAGGCCTCGCCGCCGCGCCGCTCCGTGGGGCCGGGCCGGACCGGACCGGGCCGGGCGCCGCCTCCTCCCCCGCCGGCGGGCCAGGGCTGCCGCTTCCGGGTCCGGAAGACGCCGCGGAGCGAGGAGAGCTGGGCCGTGCCGCGACCCGGAAGCACCGCCTTCGGAAGTGACGCGACCGACGGCGCACATGCGCGGGGTGTGTGCACCGCGGCGGCGGCACCGGCGGCTGGGGGGCGGGGCCTGTTGGTCCCCCGGTCCCGCTTGTGGCAGGGTTTCGCGTCGCGCTGCGTCCGGCGGCGGCACGGAGGGGCCTGGCGCTGGCGGCCGAGCCGCCGTTCCTTCCCGCGGGGAGCGCGGCTGGCCCTGCCAGCGGGGACTCACCGGGCACCGCGTGTCTGCGGTCACGTTAGTGACACGCCTGAATAGAAACGTTGGTAAAACCTCCCGAAAGATCCGAGTTTTTAATGAGGAAAACGGTGTAGTTAGTAGTTTGAGCTGTGCCTCTCATTGCAAATAGAGAAACTGGATGCTTTTCTAGTGGGGATATACCACTCTTATTTCCACATTTGCCCGCTTTTTCTTTGGAACAGTATGGGATTCATATTTATTTTGTGGTTTTAAACCAAACCTTACACATAGCGCTTGGTACACAAGCACAAACAGGGTGAATTTACAGAAAGGTAACTTCAAGAAAGTAATTAACGATACTGGCCGTCCTTACAAGCATGAGAAAAGTCCGAGCGGGTGAGACACTGCTGCCTCCGGCCCAGAGGACGGCGGGTACTGCTCGGAGCGAGCAGGTGGGACCAGCTGCTCTCCACTGTCCATTCACCTCAGACCTTAGCACCATCCAGAACTGGAGATGTTACTGGCTACTTCCAAGGGCTCATTTTCCTTTCAGTGGCTGTTTGTGGCCTATTGGCCATGTACATCAGCCCTTTTCAGACCCACTGATGCTGTCTGCCTCTGCAATCTCCTGTGGACGTAATAAGGCAGTATCTGTTAATTCCTCAGCAATCCGTGACCTCGCAGTCTCTAAACAGCGGTGCACATCAACATAAAGCAACCTTAAAAAAGGACAGCACTGGAGGACAGTGGAAAGCATTATACCGAGTGCCACCAAGGGCACCTGAGGGGAGGTAACGTGTTTGATACTTCCAGGAGCAGATAACAGCGGCCAGCATCAGTGGCTGAGCAAAGGCAAGGAGCCGAAACTGCCCTAGGAAACAGCAGATCATGGGCAGTGCAAGGCCACAACCGGGAGGCACAGCAGAGTACAGAGAGCCATTCTCCATCAGTCGTCTCATGCTGGAATTAAACTTGACTCAGCCTGATAAAACAGTGGAAAACCCAGCAGAGCAGCTGTCTGCTGATTTGGTTAGGCGAAGGGGATCACCATGGGGCGAGATGAGCACCACAGCTGGCACGGGAGCAGCATCCCATTTGTTTCAGTGCCAGGTAGCCATTGGAACTGCTCACCTCTTCTGTGAAATTTTGCCCTCAGCGGACAAATGCAAACTGATCTGTGAAATATTCAAAATAACAGTAATAAAAAAGATCTTTGGAGTAGCATTCTTAATAAAGCCGGGTGACACTAGGAACACATTTGCTCAAACCAGAAAATGGTACGTGGTCAAGATAGAAGATAATTAGAATTTGAATGAACATGCTAATTGCTTGGAGGGACAGTAAAAGCATAGTTATGTTAACCAGAAGTAATCTGCAACAGTTAAACATAACCACTGTGAGATATGGTTAAGGGTTCCAAATCAAACAGATGACATCCAAGTTACGGTCCTGAGTGAAGGTATGATGATGGTGATGTCAACCGTGATTGAGAGAAGAGGCAGGCAGAAGCCAAGGAGAAAGATTAAGAGCTCTGTTTTAGCCACACTGCGTCAGAGTTGTCAGCCATACATCCACAAAATGTCAGAGATGAGGATGAGATTTTAGTTTGGACATGACTTCTTTCAACTGAAACTGTCCATCACAGATACAGTACATACAATGAATTAAATATCATTTTAATTGCTACAGTGGCTCCTGATCATTGTGCCACAAGTGGTCTGCCCCTTCCCTGAGAGGTCTCTGTAGCAAGTTTTGTTATAAAAACGTGCTCAAAACGTGAAGAAAATGGATCAGGATTAAAGCGGCTTCCTCCATGCGTTTGCGTGCGGCAGGTGTGCACAGGCGGGGCTTCGGAGGGCCGGCAGTGCCCCGAAGCGAACCCAGGTGAGTCCACACACACAGCGGCCTCCTCCCTCGCGGCTCGGGCCGCCTGTCTCACATGCGAAAGGGCTCCAAAACCGATCTGCCGCCGAGGCGGCACCCGCTGAGGCGCAGCCGGCCGAGCCCGGGCAGCCCCTCCGTCGGCTCCGGCCTGGCGACAGGGCGCGACGGGCTCCGCCGCCCGTGCTCGCAGGCGCGTCCAGGCCCGCCGGCCGCCGGGCTCGCAGGCGCAGGCCGGAGCCCCCGAGGGGGAGGCCGGGGCCCGGCAGCGCGGCGGCGCCGAGGGTAACGGGGCGGCCTCGGCCCGGGGGTCGCCATAGCAACGGGAGGGGCGGGGCCGGAGCGCCGGTCGCCCCGGCCACGTGACTGTTTGAACGGCCCAATCAGA
The DNA here is from genome assembly GCF_023634155.1 of Falco peregrinus. Classification (NCBI taxonomy): domain Eukaryota; kingdom Metazoa; phylum Chordata; class Aves; order Falconiformes; family Falconidae; genus Falco; species Falco peregrinus. The sequence goes on from NC_073721.1 coordinate 52,306,197, forward strand.
AGTTTCTCAGCCGGGGGGGCGGGGCCTCCGCGGGGGCAGGCGGGCGCGGCACCTCCCCGCGCGGACCGAGTGGCCGGCCCCACCGCCGGCGCCCGCCCCCACGCGTTGCGATTGGCCGCCGCTCCCGCCGCTCCCGGCCCGGGGCCGCCCCCGTGTCCCCCCCCCTCCCGGGGGGCGCCACCGCCGCTCGGCCCGGCGGGAGGGCGGCCCCGCGGAGCCCCGGCCCCGTGAGACGGGCGGGCGGCCCCGGGCGGGGCGGTGGCGGCGGCGGCCCCGCCCGGCGGGGCGGGGCGGGGCGCGCGGCGTCCCGCGGGAGGGGCGGGGCGGGGCGCGGGGCGGGGCACGGCGGGCTCCGCGTCCCTCTCGCGCGCGGCCGCTCTCCTCCTTCACAGGGTGACACGTCTGCGGTGAGTGAGTGGCGTTGGCAGGCTGTCAATCCCTCACCGGAGCGGCCATCAAACAACATAAAACACACACAGGCACCGGGCGGCGGGGCTCATAAATTCCAGCGGGCTGATATTTTTGCACATTGCTTTGCAGAGAGTGTGTAATTAATTTTTTTACAGTTCTTTCCCCGTTATTTCCGCTCTTTTCTTTGCACAAGTTCAAACTTTTGATTGCTGCTGTTTTACCCCCGTTGCACAGACTTGGGATCATTTGTTATTTTTGGGGGGGAGGGCGATTAATTTTTTTTTTTTCCTCTGTGATTGTGTTTTCTTGGCTTTTTTATGTTGCAATTTGGGGGTGGGGGTGTTCGCCTGGTTTGTTGTGGTTTTTGCTGCTTGCCACCCTCCTAACTTCTTAAGGATTTGAAAGCGAGTTTTTTGATTTTCTAATTTTTTTTTTATTTTTTTTTTAATTTTGCCTTTTTACAAAGAAGATTTTTGGTGGACAAGTGGGGAAAGACATAAAAAGCAACAATAAAAATAAAAAAGGAAAAAAAAAAAAGCTTTGGAGGAAGATTGTACCAGGAAAAGAAAACTGCAAAGAAACCTTATCAACTCATTTATCCAAGCCACAAATATGATGATGATGAAAGAAGATTGTAACTAAAGAAGAGTGATTTACTGCACTGGGAAGGAGAAGAGAGTGGAATAAACAGCTGAGATCCGGTCAAAACACAAATACTAATTTTTTTTGTTGTTGTTGTTGTTTTGTTTGGCTTTTTTTTTTCTCTCTCTTTCTTTTTTTTTTTTTTTTTTTTTTTTTTTTTTTTTTTTTTTGGTGTGTGTGTGCAAGAGCGAAATAAGGAGTCAGGAACTGGGACTGACTCTGGGAGCCGGGGGCTGGTCGGCGCTTTCCCTCGCCCCGAAGCCCGGCGCTCTCCCGCCCCGGCAGCGCGGCCCGGGCCGCGGCAGGAGGGATGGACGATCAGTCCAGGATGCTGCAGACTCTGGCCGGCGTGAACCTGGCCGGGCACTCGGTGCAGGGGGGCATGGCCCTGCCTCCTCCCCACGGACACGAAGGGGCAGACGGCGACGGCAGGAAGCAGGACATCGGCGACATCCTCCATCAGATCATGACCATCACTGACCAAAGCCTGGATGAGGCACAAGCAAAGTTGGTTTCGTCTAATTAAACCTTGTCTTTTTTTTCTTTTTTTCTTTTTTTTTTCTTTTTCTTTTTTTTTTGTGTGTGTGTGGTTTTTGTTTCTCTCCTTCCTGCTCCTCTGCAGAGACCCGGAGTCTCACAATTAGAGCAACTTCTTGGTGCCGTAGGAGAAATTGCAAGCAGCCAAGGCAGAGCCAAAGTTGCTATTTAATGATTTTTTTTTATATATATATATATAAAAAATAAATATCTAAGTATGCGATGCTTATGCCGTCGCTGCGGTGCGCGGGAGGCTGGGGCCGGTCCCTGCCCGTCCCCGTTGGACCCTGTCCGGCGGCCACCGGCCTCGGGGCCGCGGCTGCTCCGCCGGTCGGTCGGTCGGTCGGTCCGTCCGACGGCCCCGCGCCCCCTCGCAGCGCAACTTTCCCGTCCCTCGCCCCCTGCCCCCTGCCCCCGCCGGGGCGCGATGAATTACAGACCTGACAAGATAGCGCTTCGGGGGGTGGTGGTGGTGGTGTTAAAAAAAAACAACCAACAACCCAACCAAAAAAAAAACCCCTTCAATCCCCCAACCAACCAAACCCTGGCTGTTTTAAATCACAGTAAATACAAAAACAAAGAATGTTAACAAGTCGGCCCCCCCCGCCCCTCCCGCCACCTCCCTAATAAATCAGTTATAATATCGCAGGACGGATCGTACCGGGGACGAGGGGGGTTTGATTTATACCCCTCGACCGGGCAGCATTTGCACGAAGATAATTCGGTATAAAAGTGAGAGGGACGAGGGAGCAGAGACCCGCCAGCCGCGGCGGGGCGAGGGACCCCCGGCCCCGCCGCCCCCCGCCAGCCCCGCGGCCCAGTGCCGGGAGAGCCCGGCCGGTGGCTGCGGGCGCCGGGCCGCGGGGCCGGCGGGCAGGGAAGGCGGGGGGGGGGGGGGCCGGCGACACGGGGATCCTTCTCGGGGAAGGCGCCATGTTGCTGAAACGCGGCGTTAACCGCTTGTACTCTGCTCTCTTTCAGGAAACACGCACTGAACTGCCACAGGATGAAACCCGCCTTGTTCAGTGTCCTCTGCGAGATCAAGGAGAAAACAGGTAAGGGCCGCCCGCGCCGCCGCCGCAGCCATCTTGATCCCTCCTTCCTTCCACCCGCCGCTCCGCCGGCGGGGACGGCGCCGGCCCCTCCGCCGCCCCTCAGCCGCCGGAGCGGGCTGGCGGGAGCCGCCGGCCGCGCCGCCCGGCCCGGGCCCGGCCCGCCTCGCCTCGAGTCCTGCCGGCCTGTCCCGGCGGCGGACCGCAGGGGCCGGCTCGCTGTGAAATGGCGCGGGGGAGAGACCCCGCCGCTCCCCTCACAGCCCCGGCGGGGCCCGGCCGCCCCTCAGGACACTTCGCAAAATACTTGTTCGAGCTGTGTTACCTCGCTGCCCCCCTCCCCGGGACGCGCGGCGGGGCCGGGAAAGTTCTGCGGGTGCCCGGGGCTGGGGAGGGCAAAGCTGCGCCCCTGTCGGCGCAGGGCCGGGGCTCCGCGGAGACCCTGCGGGGTGCCCGGCCATGGATGCTTTGACCCGGGTCTGCGCCGAGTGCAGCGAAGCTTGAGTTGCTCTTGGTCGTTGATGTTTTAAATGCCAAAAATTTTCATCTCAAAAGTACCGAAAATTTATTTTTTTCTACATTAATGCGAGACTCTGGGTTTTGCTTAGAGGCATTTTAGGGGATTTTTTGCAATTTTTTCACATCACTGAATTTACTGAGCTTTTTTTTTTTTCCTCCCTGAAGAAGAAAATTTGCAAAGTACTCAGATTTGTACTATGGGAATGAGAACATTTATTATGATCCGGATTTTAAAATAAATGCATACATTGGCTGGCTTTTTAGCTATATTTGATACGCAGTCATGTCCCCCTTAATTCCACACCAAAAAAATAGAAGACTAGACGAAAGCAACAAACGTGAAATCATTGCAAATCTCAGCTGAGTAGCCTAAAGTGCACAGTTCTCAGTAAATTATGGTGCTTTATGTCCGAGGGTTTCTTTGCTACCGGGGATCCACTTCAGTTTCTGCTGACAGCTAAGCACTAGGGTATTGACTGTGTTGTGAATATTAAGATTGATTCTGCTTTATATTGCATTATTTTACCCAGGATAAGGGGAATGATCCCCTTTCTGCCCTCCCTCCCCGCCTACCTGCGTTTTGCCTCGATCAGCTCGTAACCCCGTTCCGTCCTTCTTTGGCTTGTGTTTGTTTTCTGCCTTTCCCTAAACTTTTTTGCCTGTCCTGCTCCGGAGCCAGCCAAGCAGCCTGCCCTCGATGTTCAGACATTTTGCAGCAGGGATTTCAATTAAGGAGGCAGGCGTAGGTCCTGCGATCGCTTTATTTGCAGAGGGCTTAGCCTGACTGTTTTGAAAGGAAAGTATAGTCAGCCACATGTCAGAGGTGAGCTGCGAAGAAAAACCCGCGTCCTTTCAGCAGTGGGGATTACTGGCAGAGGGTGTTTGGTGAGGCCACCGCCGTCTCGAGGCGAGAGGGAACCTGACAAGAGACTTTGTGGTCTGAAATGTTTCGGGGTGTTTCAGTGATAACTTGTCAGTTGGGATCCTGCCTTTGTGCTGCAAGTAGTGAGGCCAAGTTTGCAAGTTATCTCTTTTGTGAAATCGCTGAGAACCAACAAAGAGTGAAGGCGTCCGGCTGCCCAAAGGCGAGATCCTGCCAGCCCCGGCAGGGCAGCGCAGGGGGACAGGATTAATGCACCGGGTGATTGATGGAGATGAATCCACACCCCCACCAAAAACTGTTCCCGGAGGGGGACCTTCACTCAGGGTCTCCCAGTTGAGACGAATGTAGGCTTTAGTTAGCATGCTGAAGCAAAGGAAACGTGAAAGTAAATTCTAGCCTACTTGCTGTAAGCTGTTTTTGAGGGAAACGGCTCAAACAATTCTGAACTGGAAGGGTGAACGGTCTGAGATGCAGTTAAAGCAGAGGTGTGCCCCCCCTCCCCCTGTTACTCTGCATTGTCCTGTGGTCCGAGTATTTAAATCTTCCTGCTGCTGGGTCATGCGCTGGTATTTAGTTCTTTTTAATCGGAACCAAAGTTTTCCTTGGTGTTTGCAGTGGGAATTGCCGTGATGGCTTTATCGCTACCTTCTTCTGTGAGAAGGATGAGAGGTGAGGAGGGAGGCTCCAGCCTGTATGTACAGTGTAATTGCAGTCATGTCTGTTCTGAAATAAGTAATGCAATATTTAAGTCATTTTTATATTGAATTATAGGGGTATTTCATACATTTTAGTAGTTTTCAGTATAGTCAGCAAGGACTTTGTGAGTCTGGTCGTGAGAGAACACGTAGAGGAACCCTCAGTTTAGGTGGAACAACTCTATCATTTTCCCGCAGGGGTTAATGAATGCATCACATTTTTAAAAGCCCCTCTCTTATTCTCACTTAGGGTTAGGAGCTGAAGGTTTTGGTTTGTTTGGTTTGGGGTTTTTTGGTTTGGTTGTTGTTTTTTTTTACCTGTGAGGTATTTACCATGTACAAAGAATATCACTGAGCTTACTGAATTTAGCCTGACATTTCTTTTTCACGTTTTAACATTTTAAGAAGTGCTGCATAATACATGTAAGAGCTTTACAGATATTAATAGATAGGTGCATTCTTAGAGGCAACCACAAGGTAGCATGGTTTTCATAAAGAAACTGCCACTTATTTCTTTAATTAGTTCAGAGAAAAATGATACCCAAAGTTCTGCTGAAGCCCCTCCGGTAAAATACGAAGATAAGCAAGTGAGAGCCTATGGACTCTGATTTGTTGTATTTTACCCGTTCTCTGAGGTGTTGCTTGGAAGTGTTAAAGTTGCATTCTTCATGCGTGCTCACATCTGTTGCATACCTGTGTAACAGTCTTGTCTCCTTAGGCGCCTACCAGTAGGAATCAAAACCTGATTTGCGTCTTTGGTTTTTTTTTTAATAGCTCTTTTTTACTGACTAAAGATCCTTCAGATTTGTAATTTGATTAAGCCACCATTAGGACGTTGCTATACCTGAGGTACTGTTTATTCTCATGGAGATAGAAATGAAAATATATTAATTCTTACAGTCTTAAAATGGTTAGGGAATTGCAATTATTTCCCAATGGAATGATGTATTATTAGGTCCTGGACTGTGTTGATAGATGATTTGGTTTTTTTTGTCTTTAGAAATGATTTGTATAGGTAGGAGCACAGGTTTAAAAATGCCTTGAATGCATGTGTGTATGTGTATACATTTATTTATTTATTTCTGTAAGTCCAACAAGAAACAATGATAGCTGCCAACCAAAGCCTAATTTACTGTCACCACAAACCCTAAATAGCATTCATTTACTAGTAAAGCCTAATGGCATACATGATGGTTTGCCAGATTTGTGGCCTTTGTGAGGCTTATAAGCAGGACTGACTTGGGAAGATCATAAAACTTAATGAACTTCTCGACTGCAGGAGGTGTCCGCAGGGGAAGAGAAAGGCCTGCTTGGCTGGTTGGGCTGGTTGAACTATTTTTTATGTCTAAAGAGAGAGGAGGAAAATGTTCGTTAAAAACGTTCTCCCCTTGTGCAGAATTTTGTTTTAAAGAATGAAGAAAAAAGAAAAAAAAAAGAAAAAAAAAAAAGATGTGAAAACCAGACAAATAGTGGTGTTAACCACGGGGCTAATTTCTTGCTGTTCCCCATGTAAGGTAAAACCTTTATTTTTATTGCTACAACTGTAAATAGCCATGCGGTGCCATTCCAATGATTAAAGGGCTGTATTGTGTCCTTACTTGCTGCAAAGCTCCTTATTGATGAAAATGGCCCAACTCTTTTAGGAACGCCCCTTGTCAATATGCTGCAAAATCTGTAAACCCACTGTTAGGTAACTCCTGTGAGAAGGACTTGCTTTTTGCCTTGTCTGCTAGCAGTATTTGAAAATGTTAACCCCTTTCTTCTCTGTGGTTATTTAAATATCAAATCATAGGACTCTTCCCTGGCATTACACAAATTTCAACTTTTCTGTGTTTGTAAACTACCATTTGGTGTCAACAACTTGGCAGTAATCTATAATGATACGCAATCCTAGCAATCCTGTCTGGTCATTAAAGGATTCAAATGGAACAATGAAATGGCCGGGATAGCATGCAAATATATATATGGTGTCTGTATGTTAGCTGTTTTCCAAGTATCAGCTGTGATGTTATTGTTACTCAGTTGAGCTATTTAAAATATTTATGTGCAGTCCTGGTGTTTTTTTCCAGGCTGCTAAATACATATTTTTTTATTTACCCTGACTACATAAGGAAGTGAGCATCGTGTGTTTATGTCCATACATCTTTTCTTCAGTTTAAACTGTTTAGCTTTTGTTTCCTTTCTTATGCTTCAGTATCCAAGATTTTTTACTGAACCACTGGTTATACTGTTGAATGGTATTTCTTTTTTAATTATCAGCAAATGTATTACAAATGATGATGTGCAGTAGAATGTTAGGTCATTTACACTGTCCTTATGGCAATGACATTGTTTTCTTCATAAACGTCCTGCTAGGAAAAAAATAAATTGAATAAAGTATCTTGATTTTCATTTGGTCATCTGTTTCAAACACATTAATTATTGGAATTTTATTTCTTCGGTGGATTTCTAACAGGGTACTTCTCTGGTTAAGAAAACAGGCGGCTTTGGTGATTATTTTCATTAGAGAAATTCATGATACTTTGTCTTACAGAACATGTAACTACGCCATACCTTTAGACCTTACCATTGTTAGAGCTCCTTGCTATATTTAAATAACAGTCTTCACATTGATTACCAGGATCAGTGTTTCCACATCTTCCCCCCACCCCCCCCCACCTCTGTAGAGGATAAATTTGGACCCACTTGTCAATACTAATTTAACTAGGAGCAAGGATTTATTTTATTTTATAGCTATTTTTCATGTCCTCAATTTTATTTTTGAATTTGACACATTTGCTTGCTTATCTGAAAATACCAAATTATATGAGTTACTGTGTGGTGTATTTTAGGATGCTTGTTGTAAGTTAAGGAATTTTTGCATTCAGAGATAAATTATTATTATAGCATATAGTGAATGCAAAAGAGTTTTGTTTTTTTTTTAACAGGATTTAACACATTTATCAAGCTCTATTCGTACAGCTTTCAATGAAAAAGTTGTATGATATGGATATTATGCTGTCTTTTTTCAATTTAAATATTGATTTGTGTGAAACATTAATATAATGATATTTGCAGTCTGCCGTAGACAAATATAAGCAGAATTAGACATACTAAATTGTTACAAATGTAACACAATATTTAAATACATATGAAGGCTATATTAATAATTACATAGTAGAGGATGAGAGAGTCCGGTTTGTATCTCCTCAGTTTTTAGACTGCTTTTCAATTCCTTGCACATCATGCATATGGTGGTTCGATGAATATTTTTATGAATAGCAGGAATGAATACTGAATCTGTGTAGTAGTAAGTCCAAACCAGGGGAGCCCCGAGTGGAGTTTTGCTGTCCTGATATCATTGGTAGAATTAGATGTAGCTGTTTGTATTCCATGAATTGACACCCTGAGAAGAATGCTTTGTTTGTTTTCTCAGCAGTCATGTTTAATGCTATTCGCTTATCAAGGTGATCAGCATGGTTCAGATAACACATGCCTGACACAGCCTGCCTTTTTTCACCATCATGTTGACCTTTTGTCACATTTGCTTTTCTCTGGTAGGCAATTCATGTCTTTAAGTATGAATGGAGTAAATAATTCACATCAATATTTAATATAAATTATTAAAGTTTCTGTCAGCTCTTATAGTTCATGCTTTTATAAAGTTGGAGTAGTTCATCAGCCAAACAGATGAATTGTGCTTCTCAGCTGGACATTAGAGCTCCTCCATAATGCTGTCTTTACAGTGGAAGTAAACAGGGAATTAAATATGAAAGGAAATGAAGCCTGGTACTTGAACGCATATATTTTTCAATAATGCACATTCTTTAGGAAGGCTCGAAGTGCGAGATAAATATCCACTGTAATTTATTTTGCTATTCCCATACTTTTTTTTTTCCTGTTCATGTTGCAAACAGGAATGTAGAAACCCCCACTAACCCTGGCATTTTCTTCTACTCTTTGTTATTAGCCTTCCGTTAGTGCTCCAGCCCCCTTCTTGGGCTTAGGATGGGTGTACTAGTGTTGGGGTTTGTTGGCTGTCCCCCCCGCCACTCCCCCTTAATGTTCTTTTTCTGTTTTTAAAAATTGATGGGGAACACTAAGATGATGAAGTTTCAGGGGGTTTTAGCCTGTTTGTTTGTGAATTACAGTTCATATTTTGTGAAGTGACCTGTGATTGAAAGTAGATTCTGAAAATATTTTTTACTGAAGAAATGGTCTGATGTCTGATGCTTGTAACAGCTATAATGTGTTTATTGCTTCAGAAATTGGATAAAAATAGCACGTTGTGCATAAAAGCATATAGTAAAAATCATTATGCACTTACTTTAATTTTATACCGGTTTAGGTATTTTACTTTAGATTCTTTTGTTAACCATCAGTTCAGTGCATGCTGCACAGTCATATGAACTTGTAACAATATATGAATCACTGAATATCATGCATCCTACAAATCAATCACTTGGAAAGGGGGGTGGTTTTGTGTCATGTGTTTACAGGTCAAAACCTTTTGCTATACTTAAGTCATGCATCAACATTTAAAGCTAATCTCTCATTCCTCATTGTCCATCAGGTGGCTTTTTCATATATTATTTATTTTAAAATTATTTATTGTAAGCGGAAAATGGAATTTAATAATATTATCCTGATAGCGTTTTAAAAGAACAATGTTTTTTCAGTATATCTTGTTGTGTATGATGGGGTCAATGAAAGCATCTAGAGTTCTTGAAGTATACAATCTAAATTAAGATTCTAAACAGGCATTACAGATGCTGGTAACTTTGGCAATTATCATTTTGTTTGGTGAACAGTAGTAAAACAGTGTGCGGTAAAAGTGTTTAGAGAGAGAGGATAAATAAATTGAACAGTTTTGCAATGCAAAGTGGTTTGTGGTGTTTTTGAGGATTTCTTGGCTCTTGCTTAACTGCTATTGTGAAGCCTGGAGCAGATTTTCCCATTGCTAATGCCCTAGAAGTATTAATTCACTTTGATATGCTAATTAGAGGGCATTATGCAAGAAATGAGATTAAGTGGCAGCATGAAGCCATTTGCCTGTCAGTAAATTGAGAGCTTTAGCATCAGGAGGAGCTTTGTTTTTTCTGAGTTTCTCTTGGTTTTGCATATAAATAAAATTGATTGAAAGGTCTAGAGAAGCTTCTAGAACATTGGTGGTTCTTTTTCTCCTTCTATGATTATTTAAACTTCATGTTAAAGCCTTTCTCTGAATATTAATTGATCTAATGGGAGATACTGAACATGAAGAATTTCATTGTATTCTCAGTTACTGTATCTTAACAAAAGGAAAGTATTAGAATTCTTTCTGTCATCTGATTTTTGTGGTATTATTTTAGATATATCTTACAGCTTTGTATTATAACCTCTCTGACTGCTAACTGCTGCTGTGCTGAGAACTATACCTGCGTGGAGGCATTTTTGCCAGTCGTGCTGGTTTTGGGATTGGGATAATGAGGGCCCGACCCGCTGAAGTCAAATGGTCGGCTCAGATTCCTGACCGATGGGGCCTTGGACATTTATCACCCCCACTCAGTCACAGCACTTCCTATCATTCCTTATGTAAATCACACGTATATTTTCCTTCATTTAGGAAGGAAGGGGTTGTAATATTGACCATAGATTTTATTCAACTGCCAGAAATTGTGTTAAAGTAACATTAAGGGATTGACTTACAGCCATAAGAGCGAGGAAATTTGGAGTTAATAGTTAAACTCTGCCCTTAACTCAACTCATTGAACCTATTTATTAGAGCAGATATGATACGTAAGATCACTGTGCTGAGACCCCTGCAGTACTAGGACACTCCAGGATGACTCAAAGATGAGAGTTTCTGATCTAGTTCAAATTTTCCTCTGTGTTTTTCTGTGTGGTTTTGTGTGTGTGTGTGGTTTTTATTCAGTCTTGGAGTTGCTTTACTGCAGTTCTGTGGTTAGTTGTCTTTTTATAATACTGTTTAAAAAAATATCAGGGAAGTAATTCTGGAAATTGAACAAAAATTTATCAAAAAATAAAACCAGAACAGAACTGACCCAAGCCTCTCTAGTCCTCTTTGCTTGAATGCCTGTAGAATGTTTGCTGTTCGTGTGCCCATCTCCTCCGCAGATCGTTGTCGCAAAGTCAATCAGGGGAGTAGTGCTAGAGTGACAGTGCTCGTTATGAGCCCCAATAGTTATTTAAAAGAAAGGAAAAAGGATAAAAAAATGCCCCAGAGCTCTGTGCGGGGGCTGTTCATGCTAGATGCACATGCTTTCCCTCATCCTGGCAGCTGAAGTCTATCACTGTTGGGAAATTTTTAACATGAACCACATAAGACACAAACCACTGTGGTTTCCCCGAAGCCACAGGGGTTTTCACATCAGCGCAGGACAACTGGCACGTGCGTGCGGGTCCCTGCCCACTGTCCCCTGCCCTCGGCACCCGTGGGAGCTGCGAGCACTCTCCATCTACCCTCCCTCCTCTTCGTCAACAGAGAGCCTGCAGAGCAGTTTCGATCGAAAGCATGATGTCCCTGGTTGTCCTTAGTTCCCAAGAGCTCCTGAACTAGTTGGCCCAAAGAATCCAATCAGGAATTTATAACCCAAACCCTTTAGTTATCATAGTGAACCTTTTTTGATAATGGGAAGAACAAAACAGCACCTGAAATTGCAGAATCAGTTCTCAGAGAAAGGAAAAGAAAGCATCACTGGTCTCCAGCTGCTAATTTTGAGTTTCAAATTCTTGAACAAAAGAACTAAATAACGAAAACATTCTGTGGCCAACCTTAACTTTCTCAGTGCCCGTAGACCTGTGACGGCACTGTTAGGGGAAGTGAGGGTGCTGGATATGAAAGCCTGGCATTTCTGGGTTTGAATCCTGATGCTGCTGTTGACTTGAGAAGAAGGAACCTGCCTGCTGCTGACGTGAGGAGAGGTGGGGTGGCCTCAGCGGGAGCAGATGCGGGGCTCAGCCGCCGCCTCCCTGAAGTGAATGCAAGGGCTCGCTTTGCCTTGTCTTTAAAATGGGAATATTATCTAGCAGATTTTTTTGGAGTGAAGATTGTGTTAAGTTGGTGCTAGGTGTTGAGAAGAATATTTTAATCAAGTATTGAGTGTAATTAAAATTGTTATATAAGAAGTAATCTATCAGCACTATTTACAGTAACCACTGCTTTCTGATCACAGTGAGCGTAAGTGGAGTCTTACCTCCTGGAGATGAAGAGATTAGGCTTTCCTTAGACTTCTACTTCCCTTGATTTAATTAGAAATGTTTGGTTTTTTTAATTCACGGTTAGACCTCTAGCAAAAGGGTATCGGGGTTTTCTGAACGTGGTAGGTAGTTTGCTTAGTACAGAAAGAAACGGTTTGCTCGCTGTAGATGGGGATCACTGCTTTTCTGTAGTGATAGATGTTCACAGGCAGGATGGCACACTTGAAAGGGTATTTAAAGCATGCGTTCATATATTTGTTGATTAAAGAAGGAAGTGTGCTTTTAGTGAGGTTTGTAATTACAGAACACCCAAATGTTTGCTTATTTTCTTTCACGTGAGATCCTGGTAGCATGATTAACTGTCACTAGTAAGAACAAGTTACAGTAGATTGTGCAATGATTCTTATTTGACTTCAAGGATGTATTTATTACCATTTTTGAACAAATTATACTAACATGAAAAGTTGTGGAAATGATTGTGCACTAGATAAGGTGATACATTACAGGAGTGGTTGGGTTTATGGAGCTTTATGCCGAGGTTTTCTCAGAAATTATAGCACAGTCCTGTCACTATAAAACCTGGTGATACAGTTGGTAATAACATGCAGTGGAGGTATTTTTAGGATTTCACTTGTTATTCAAATAGAGTGGGAACTATCAGTTTTTCTACCTCATACTTCTTTTCTTTGTTGCACTCAG
>NC_073721.1:52323813-52391313 GCF_023634155.1 Falco peregrinus
TTTTAAGGATTTGAGGTAACTTCTTTGAAATGCGCAGGTTTTTTAGTTCCTGCAGGCCCGCAAACGAAAACCACGATGCCAGCAGCGCAAGGATGCTTATGGCTCGTCAGCTTGAATGATAATATAATTCTGGAAGATTCAGTTAATTTTCATATTTAGGGTATTTGTTATATGGCAATGGTAAAATTGTTGTCATTTGTCTTACATGTGCATCTAATGCTGGAGTTAAGCAAAAGAGCAAGAGCTCGTCCTTCTTGTGCTATTTCAGCTCTCTCTTCCCAACCGTAATGTTAATTGATTAAAAAATACCGTGCTAGGAACAGCCCATGTTAGTTTTTAAATCTCATCCTAAAGCCTTTTTGTGGCTGGGCAAGCTATTTGGAAAGCGACGGTGAAATCCTCTGCACTGAATTTTGCACTGGAGATCTAAAAAAATGTGCCAGGGTACCGCGAAGATGAAATGTAAACATGCTGTATAATTCCTGGGGATGTGGCAGGGTGTTTTTGTAGTGCGAGGCAACAGCGAATGGCAACCTGCCAATGCTAGGTGCAAGCGCTTGTTACAGAGAAGGGTTGCGCCTGTTCTCATTTCTTCTTGAAATGGCTTAATTGGTGTCAGCACCCCAGGGATAAAGGCCTCTAACACTGAAATCCACACGATTCACCCTGTCTCTGCTCAGTGTAGGGAAACTGGTAACAACTGGTGGTGAATGAGGAGTGAACGGTGCTGTAACAATACTCGATGATGTTTGGGATGACAGAAATTAATACGCACTTGCTTGAAGAAAGCAATGATTAATGGCAGTGAGCAAGGGAATGCTGTCCCTCCTTTAACTCCACTTTGATGGGGATTGAAAAGCAAAAGGCTGTTTTCATTCTCTCTCGAAAGCAGAGGTCACCCAGAGTACATTACAGCAATTTTTCCTCTCTGTTTTTTATTTCATAAATATTATGATAAGCGTAGATTAGATAGATTTTTTTCACGGAGGCTTAAAAGGATATTTTACGTCTGTTTACCGTTTGCACTCGACAAAGAACTCTGATTTCTTCTGTTTACATGTTAGATCATTTTACTTTGTAGTGGAATAATTAGTATAATTAAGATTTTTAAAAGCTCACCATTATATTAGTTTTTTCTCAGATTTTTACAGATGGAATTTCATGGTCTTCATTTCCAAAGTGCTGACAGGTCAGAATGAGACAAGGAGTGTTGCTGAGAAAAAGAAAAAGAAGGTTAAAACCCCAAGATTCCTCATTGAATTTTTGATGTAAATATATTTTGCAAGATCCTTGCACTTGTCAGCGGCTTTCTAAGCTATTTGATAAAGAATCTTTATTCTACAAGAAGACTGAAATAACACAACAGTGCTTTGGATAATGAATTCTTCATCTAAGCAGAACTTTAAAACAAAGTACATTGTTGGCATTTTTTTGCTTTGAGTGAGAGGGCTGATACATCTTTGGGATCCGACAGGAAGACATAAATTAATAGAGTTCTGGAGATCAGTTTCTCATTAATAATCCATTTTGTCATGGTTCTTGGCATTGTCAGCCTAGTAGCTGGTTCATATTTTGCTAAAGGATAAAAGCACATGATGTCTTAAGGCACAACATAAGGAGGAGTTTATCATCCCTTGGAAAAACTATCTCTGAAAAAATAGATTGTTTTGCAGGAAATAAATGTCAGTTTTGAGTTTTATGCATTTTTAATCTTCAAACAGGTTTTTAAATCTATACAGTTGCAAAAATAGGCTCTGGAGTTGGAAGAGGTTGTTTCCAACAACCGTTGCTTTGCCTTTGTCTTCTCCTCTGTTTTGGGGTTTGATTTTTTAGGAATTGCAATGGATCCCAGACCTTTAATACTGGCTTTTTAGACTCTGTGGCAGATTGTGTCCAATTTAAAGTGTATAATTGGGGGGGAAAAAAATGGTTCATCTTTTGAAGGGGTAAACATAAAACCTTTGTTACGTTCACACTTCCCCAGAAGTGTGGGACGTACTCAATAGACCAGTGTATATTTCCCCAGATTTTTCAAAATGGAAAAGGTTGCTTTTTCATGAGTATGATGATATAAATTGGAGTCACTTACCCTTTTGAAGTCTTAAATCTGGTATTTTATGCATCTTAAGATAGTGGCAGCCTGGAAAACAGTGTAACCACTTAAAAAAATGTTCAGCTTGTGCTGTCATCCCAAGTAAGGAAGAATGGAGATCTGATTTAGTTGCATGCCCTTTATTTTATATACTGAAGAGTGACATAATGCAGATCTCTTTGGGAACTTGTGATGTGTTTGGGAAGGATAAAGGGGAGGATAAAAAGACAACACTAGCCCAGATAGCTTAGTTGTAAGATTTAACTGGGCTCAAACATTTGTAATTTAATCAAAGGTAAACAGTCTACTAAAAAAGGCATAGAGGGAGTGAGAGAGAGGTTCTGGGCAGAGGGCTGAAGGCAGCTGGGATCCTGCTAAGGTTGTAGTTGGGCTTATCAACAAGGACGCACAGTGTGTCAGGAATATGCTACTGACCAGAACTGGCCCGTGGTGGAGCATCTCTGAGCAGGATAGGATGCAGTAGCACACTCATCAGCATGTTCAGACATTCATTCTGATACTCTTTCGACCTCCACGAGCTTAATATTCACTCTTAAGGAATGAGCAGAACAGATAAAACTGTTGGTGCTTCTTCCCGGCAGTTTCTTGGGTGGGTGGATCAGCAGTGCCGGCTGTCCTGGGCGAGAGCTGGGTGGAGGAGACAGCAACATTTGACACTTGTGGTGGCCAGAGGCACGGCGTTTAGTTCATCAGCAGGAATATATAACTGTTTACAGCTTGCTTTTTATGCCTGAAAACAGGGAAGGTTTGAATTATGAAGATTTAGAACATGCTTCCTTACACGGAGTTGCAAAGGACATTTGTCTCACCACATTGTAGTGAAATTTTAAAGAGCAGGTTTTGACAGGAGACATTTTGCTGACACAGAATATTTTGTTCACTTCTGACTCTCAAATAAGTGCTACTTCTGTCATAATGATTGATTTATATTCGTTTTAGACCATACATTTTACATCCTCTCCTTTAGTGCTTATGGCTACGTGGCTTCAGAACAGCACAGTTTTAAAACTGTTATGAGCATGGCATTGCATTTCATGTTCCACTAATAAAAAAAAATTGGTTGTAACGAGTTGTAGGTATTTTGTGGTATGGTATATTTAGAATAAAATGCTAATTTTTATTATCTCCCAGAAAAAGAAAATTTTATAATCAAGGTTGCTGTTAAAAAATTGGTACAGAGCTGTAATTTAAATTATT
Organism: Falco peregrinus; assembly: GCF_023634155.1. NCBI lineage: Eukaryota > Metazoa > Chordata > Aves > Falconiformes > Falconidae > Falco > Falco peregrinus. The sequence goes on from NC_073721.1 coordinate 52,327,124, forward strand.
CCTAATAATAGAGCCTTGAAAGGCCCAGTGACCTGCAGAATGCTGTTCCCACGGCTGTTATTACAGGTGCTATGAAATGAAGCGCTGAGCATCTTTACCATCCCCGGCTGTGTGTTGTGAGCTGCTGGCACTCGGGGCAGTGCTGAGCTCCTCCCCGGTCCGGATCTGGCCCCTCGTCACTGCTGCAAGTCTCAGCCCGGGTGGGCAGTTGCTCTGCATTTACATTAACCCAGTTTCTTCCCTTCATATGCTGGACAAGAGCCTCAGCACATTCCAGTGTATAAACACTTAAGGAGAAAAAATGCCAAAGCCTTTGTGTGAGTTTTGTTTGAAACAGATTCTCCCAGTAGCAAAATCATTGTCGTTAGAGCAGGACCCTTGTTTGAGCACAGTGGTTTGAGGCAGAAGAAGCTGGTTTGTGTTCAGGTTTCTCCGAGCACAAAGAGGCTCTGCTTTCCCTCTGCGTTCTGCATCCAGAGACTGTCAGCAGCTGCAGTGGTGGCTTTCAGATTCTGGTGACACAACTGGTGTCACAGCCTTGATTTCTCTGGTAACCTCTGTGAAATGGCATCTGCTGGTTCATGTCTGCGTAGGCATTTGGACAGAGTAGGTACCGTGCTCCTGTGTGCAGCTTTCTGATTTCTCAGTGGTGTTGCAGCCTGGGAAAAAAGAGAAGACTAGTTAGTTTTCAGAAAAAGAAATAAACCTGTCCATAGTTGCCTCTCCCCGTGTGACCATCTGAATAATTGAAATTGCAATGTTAATTGAGCCCGGGGCTGTTTCAAGGGGAGGCTCCACAGCAGGGCAGGAGGGGAGCTGGGGTCGATTCCTGTGGCTGGGGTTTTGCCCATGGGGGTGTCACAGCGGGCGACACCGCTCCACTTCGACACAGCCGGACCCTGCGTGGCAGCGGCGAGCGTGGGCTGCGCGTGCACCAGCCCTCAGCAGCCACGGGCACCTAGCAGCACTGCCGTTGCTGGACGGGGCCGTGGTCTTTTCCTTCAAAATTAATGCTCATGCATGTCTCGCTATGGAATTCCAGTACTTCTCCTTCCCGTCCTTAACAAATATCCCTTAGAACATAGCAGTGAGCGTGGACGGGAATACAGTGGCTGTGGTCCGAGTGGGCTGGTTCCCTGAGCCCCACCGAGTAGTGGGGGATAGCGCTTTGTGCTCGGAGCTGGTGGAGAGCCGGCAGTATGGAGAGGGTCGAATTCAGCTGCCTTTGGCTTTGCTGCAAATGCATCTGTATATTGAGATATTTAATTCTTAGAGAATGAAGAAACTAATATTCAAGCAAGGCTTCAGGAAAAAAGGGCTTCCAAGATGTTACAGATTTTGGAAATATTTGACAATGTTAGCAACATCAACTACTGACAAAAAAAACCCTCTCTCCAGAAAATCTTTCACAGTTGTGCCAAGAAAAGCAGCTTCGATGGAACATTTTCATAAACTATCATCAGTTATGCAGCAGCAGCTTCACAAATCAGAAATGATATCTTCAGGCACTGCTGTCAAGTGTTATTCAAATAATACCAGCCTCACATTTGAATAACAGCAGACATTTTGAATTAATTAATCAGATGAGATAGTCTAGGCCTTTTCTCATTAGTCTCTGGGTCAGGCATGGGAAGATATATGCGTTGGTGATGATATACTTGTCTTTAATCGTGATTTATGAAGATTTAGGATTGTGTGTGATTTGTCAAAGGTTCTGGGAAAAGGCTGGTGCATATTTCATTACCTAATCTGAGATTGATTTCATGATGCTGAGCGATATAACCCTATTGTTCGGGTGTGAGGGAAGCGCAGGTAGACACAGCATCCCAGGGTTTTACTGGCTTATCTTTGTGACTGTCAAACAATGCTGTAAACTTTTACTGCCAGCAGTTAACAATTCCTGCTTTAATTATAGGCAAATTCTTCATTCTGTCCAAAGGGGAAGCTTCAGTAGTTACTTAGTTAAAAAGCATAACAGACCTTATAACTATGACCCAGTGTAAATCATGGACAAAGTTGGCAAATTTCATGGCTTGGTCATGGTGAAAATATAAAATTTCATGGTTTGTCACAGATTAATAGAAAAATCCTATTAAAACTGTGCAAATAACAGAACAACAAGTTAGGTGGAGATCCCTACATGGCACCTTCCTACTCACAGGATTTATTTTAGGTTGGAATCGCTACTAACAACACAAGGCCCGTTGCACGCTTTTCTTTGCTGCACTGTTTTCTATTCAGTTTAATTAGTATTTGTTGTTTGGTTTGGACTGAATAATTATTGTGCAATTGTTTTGAAGCATTATTTACATGAGAAAGCATGTGTTACATCGCTTCTGCAGTGAAAGGAGCCTTGAAAATGAAATATTTGAATACAAATTGTGTATTTTTTTTAAATCATACAAATTGCTGTATCTAATAATTCATCAGTAATCAGGATTTTCTGTATTGGAACAAGGCCTGGCAGCGCTGCACGTTCCTGCTGTAGAGCAGAAGCACCCCTCGCTGCCCGGTGTGCCGTAGGGAAGTGGCGGCTCTGACGGGGACCTTGACCACTGCAGCCAGGCGCTGCCCACGTCTTACAGATCAGCAGACCGTGGACAAGCCTCAAGTTTCCTGCAGATTGCTAATCACCTACCTCCTAATTTTTAATCAAAAAGTTCCTGTCTTTTACTGTTCTTGGTACAATTTTGCAGCTCATCTATCACAGCCACGCGGCTGAGCGATGCTCCGTGTCCGTGCAGGACACCGTGGTGGCAGCCCTTGTTTCCCACTGCCGTTAGACCTCCTGTTCAGCCTCCTGCGCTGACCGAAGGCGGGTGTAGGGTAGCTTTAATACATGGGGTTTATCTGTTTTCTTTTTTACTATTTTGATTGTATCCAGAATTTCCATCAGTGATACAGGAATTTGGATCTAGGCCAAGATACTCCAAACATACGGAGGTCTTCCACTCGATCCTTTTCTAAAGGGAGTAGTTTGTTGCTGAAGTGACCAATCTAAGAAGAAAATGGCAGTTGTTCTACATTGGAATAATGATTAAAAAGCATTGAAGTCTCATAATAAGGAATTTTAAGAATGACATCAAAATAGTCATCACTAATAGCAGTCAGTAAAAGCTTTGAATCTTAAGTAGCCCAGAATTTCACATATGGAACTTATCTGAAAAATTAGTTTCTTCTATTTTCATATGAGAGTTCTCCTCAGAAATAAAAGGTCTAGAAATACATTTTTAGGGGAAGGGTGCAATGTTTCACATGATTCTGAGATCTTAGTCTTTATGGGAGACAAAATGATTATTCTTGGCAAAAAGGAAAAATGCCACAACATGAGAAATAAGTTCGTGAATCCCATTATAGAAAAATACATCAATGAGTATTGTTTATATCAAGTTTCACAATTAACTGTTGTCAGGTCATCTGCATCAAGAAGTTCATCTGCACTACCGTGTACAGGTAGTAATTAAAAGAACAGCTAATGACAGCACAGATAGTAATTTTTCTTTTTTCCCCATCATGGATAGTCATAAAGTGTAGAAGGAAAGAAAAAAATACTCATTTGGATTATTGATTAGTGTTTTGCTAATAAGAAATTAAATTTATCGACCGCTGCCATTATATAGCTTTGCTTGCCCATGAGTTTGCTTGCAGCTCTAGGCAGCCTGCAGCAGATAGCCGAGGCTGGACACGTGCTGTCAGATGCATGCCTCTGGAGAAGGATGCTTAACCCGATTAGTCAGGTCATTTCTCTCTTTTTGTGTAGAGGTCCACAAAAAAGAATTGCTTTTTTAAGTCAACTTTCACAGCTTTCATTTTAAAAGTAAACAAATCACGCCAACTGCTAACCATGTTGTAATGCACATACATTCTGTGTGAAGATGGGAACCTCTGTTAAGTGACATGGTGTTGTAGCGATCAATATTACACATAAACTCCTATACATATTTTTGTTAATAGAAGTTGCATAGACACAGCTGAGATACCAGATTCCTGGGGATGTACTGACATGCAGACTTTCAATGTCACTGGGCTGCACCTTAAGGAAGCGTGTCCTACTGCCTTGAATTTGGGCTGTACTTTGCTTTGGAATCATAAATATACATTATACTTTGCACATGGACGCAAAAGTCTAGTTCTAGTCTTTAAAAACAAAAGAATAAGCAGGGACTGCATTCCATGGAGAAAGCATATATTTCCAAGACTTTTAGATAAGATTATCTCCTTTCAGAAGAAAATAAGCGTGGACTTTTTGTGGTGCCCAGTTACCTCTGTGTCACCAGCACAATCAAGAATGCTGCACCAGTGTATCAGTCTTCAGGGGAGGGTTGGGCTTAGTTTGGTGGTGTCTGCAAAACTCTACTTCTACACTCAAATCATGAGTCCACCTAATATATTTAACCTTTGCGTTTAGGTCAGCTTTCACAGTAAGACGTGGCTCCTGGGGCTCTGAACCCCAGTGATCCAGCTGCTCACAACATGCAGGTGCGCCCAGCTCCACGGGTACCAGTGTGCCTGACCCCAGGGGCCCGTTCACGTGAGGTGGGTCCAGCCTGAGAGCATCACCAGTGGGAGGTGGTTTGCACCTCCACAGCCCCGGCTGGGAGAGGTGACCCTCGTTCATTGGCACAGCTCCAGGAGGGACCCAATGCCTCTTGGGGTGGGAAGGGGCATCCACGGAGACGAAGGTCCCCAACTGGGAGCACCGTCAGCTGCTGAACCCCGCTGTTGTGCCCCAGTTAGCTGCAGCTCCAGGCCTGCACACATGCTGGGTGGCACATCCTGAGGCCAGCACGGCCGTGCTGCTCTTTGGTTTGGATTGCCACTTGCCCTGTGAGCAGGCAGCATTTCACACGAACAGCAAGGTGGGCGTGCAGCTGGTATACCGCAGTCAGATCGTGGTGCAGCACAGGGATGCTTGCTCAGAGATGATTTAGGAAATTCCTTGAGTTTTCCAGCGTTGCCAGCCAGTGCAAAGCATTTCATGTGTAGGAATTACTAAATACCGAGTCTATGGTTTTGTATGGCCTTTGGGAAGATGATAGCTGGTTTTCTGCGTGACTGTTCGCTCTGTTCACCGTACTTTTCTACACTTAAGAGTGCAGAGTGCAGTGCAGTTTCAATACAAACATATACTTCTGTATATTAAGCACGTGCATTAATATATTATTATTACTTGGACTAATAACAAATGGTAGTCAGTCAGTGAGATAAAAAAGGACAGAGTTCAATAGTAATTCTCAGACAGCTTAGCAATTACCCAGACAGCTTGTAGTCAGAAAAGCTGTTCAAATCTAGGATTATGAACTACACTGATGGCAGCTCTACTGGGTGGAGTTTTAAAAGACTGTGAGTATGTTTGCAAGTAATTGCAAGACTTGTTTCCAGCACTCCTCCTGATGAACTTCTCTTTTACAAGCCAGAATCAACAACCGTAAAAAAACCCTCCAAAAGCCAGTGGGCTGGTTTCCAGAGCCAGTCAAACTTACTTCCAAGTATTTATTTTCTGTATCAGAGAATTTTCTGTGCTTGCAAGCATCTTGGAGATTTTTCATCCTTCCTCCTTAATGACATAAATCCCAAATTTCTTTTATTTCCATAACAATAGTCAACATCAAACAACATGCATGGCAACACAGATTTTGTGGCTTTGTTTTTAAACTGTGTGTGTCCTTCCTTTATGACTGAAGGTGTCTTCTTTCCTCATTACTTTGGATGGTTTCATCAATTCCTGTTCATCTTTTCTGTGACCAGCACTCTGCTCCCTGGCAGTGCTGCAGGTGGGACCTGCCCTGTGCCAACGGAAGGCCAAGGGAGCACTTAAGTCCCATCTAAGCCTCCAGGCATAATCTCAAAACTTCCTTAGGAGTGGGGTCAGCGAGGCTGACATGAGCTGTCCAGCACACTCCTGATGCTGGGAGTCGCAGGGGGATGCAGGGGTCCCCAGCCCGCAGCTGGGGGTGCAGTGGACGCAGGATTTGGGGGCCCATGTGCTGCTCCTGCTCTATGGCACCAACCTAGGAGAGGAGGGAGTTCAGATACAAAGTTTGTTTTTGAAGTGCTTGAGTGAAAAAGGGGTGTTGTTGGGTTCTGAGCTTTTTTTTTAGGGCAGTACATGATTTTTTTATGGGGCGCATTAAATTCTGTACCTCCAGCGAGCATTAAAGCCACCTCATCACTCGGCACCGGAGGGGAGCAAAAGCTCTGAAGCAGGAGAGGCAGCTGTTACGAGATTTCCATCTCAGCAACCTCTCATGCCAATAGGATTGTGATTTGGGAATAAAACAAGGCATTGGGGGCTAAAGTTAATAAATAACCACTGCATTCCCTTTACCGTTTTATTCTCTATGCCTGGCCCCAATGCCTTCTAAGCCCAAGCGATTATCAGTCCCTGGGCTGATGTATTTGACATAAGCCCATATATTCTTTAAGCAAGAAGCCTTCACCACAAATTTTACTTCAAAAAGGCTGTTGAGGGGAAAAAAGGTCATTTAGGTGGTTGAGTATCTGTACTTGGATGCTGCCAGTAAGTGCCATATTTGCAGTTGCTGAGTTTTTTGTCCCCTCGGTCAGGGGGAGCTGAGTACATGGTATGTATTTTAGGTCACGTTCTTCCTGCCGGTGGAGACAATGCATCTTCTGTCTGTGAGGTTGACCCTTTTCACATCCAGAGTATTTGCTGTAGGGGTGTGGCTGACAAAGCATCTTGGGAATTAGTTTGCATTCTTTAGTTACAATCATGGTTAAAATATCAAGTCATTTTCAGTCATTCCTGTCGTACCTGGTCCAGACTAATCTAACAAGGACTGTGCTTTTTGCGTCAAATACATCCTGTCTGTACCTCAGAGGGAAGATTGGCAGGTACAGGTTTTTATAAATAACCTGAAAAGCACAGCTCAATAATCTGAAGTTTGTAGCTGATAAGGAAGTTATAGGCAGCATGGAGTTCAGCTCACAAATTTCCAAATACTCTCCAGCAGTCTCAAGTGAACATGTAATACCAGATCCCCAAAAGGGAGAGGATCCCAGGAGCAGCCCATGGCCCTGCTGTGGGGCTGCCTGGCTTTCCAAGGGATACTGTATTATCACCTCCACTTGCAGCATCCATTGGTTTATGAAAATGCTGGGTAAATTCACACATTATTATGTACTAGCACCAAAATAGACTGGGATGTAGAAGGTGTAATATACCCTCCAAGCAAAAGATGTAGCTTAGTGTTACCTCAATTAATTCATGCTTTCATTGCAGTCCTTGCATTTAAGCCTCTCTTTAGCTTCCATTGAAGTTTCTCTGTCCTCATCCAATTCTGCAGGTATGCAAGATAGGAATTTAAGTATCATGCCATAGTAACTATAACGCAGTTCAGAAGTTTTAACGGTTTAATCTTCAAACTTGCATAATAAAGTTGATGGGAGCCTATCAAAAGTCTATATGTTACTATTTATTTGGTAGCTTTTTAAAATTTAGCTTTAGATTTACAAACCAATAGACTAAAAATGTTTCAGAACTGTACAATGTGCTTGCCTGTGAGCACGTACCTTCCACCAGGCATTGCATCGTGTCACTAACGTAACGTATGGTTGTGCTCCAACCTAATGCTGAAAGCTCTTCCATAAATCAAGCACTTCATGGGTCACAGTGCTCAGAAATAATGCAACACTAAACATAAACGTGGTAGTGCTGTTCCCAAGACATCAAGGAGTGTGAATCTGACTAATTTTCAAATGCAAATATGTATGATTTTTGTTGAGGCTGATGCATATTAATATGCAGCGTTGCATTAGTTGTTGCTTCATCCATTCAAATATGTATTCATTCACATGGCAGGAATAAGCAGACAGTGGAGGATGAGGATGGTAGCTTTGGCATGGGTTTGTAGTCTTTGACTTTGTATTGTTTTGCACTTTGTTCTCAGAGATTTTGATCACAGGTGCTCCAAAGCCTGGGACCTGGAAATACCAGAGAGGGGTGGTTTGTGTGGTTTTTTTTCTTGTGGTTGGGTTTATTTGTTCTAGTTCTGTTTTTCCCCCCAGGCAGATTGTCTGATAAAGAACCTTCTTTTGTTGTCTGTGCTTCAGTTCTGCACATCCCACGTGTCTGAAATACTGTAATTACATCTCCCCATCTCCAGCTACTTCCTTCCTTATGCTCTGAAAGAGGGAATACGCTGTTCCTTCAACCTGTCCAGTGCTGCTTATGGTGAGGACTGAGCAGGGTGGTGCAACAGGCAGACACAGCAGACAGATTTGAGCTATCATAGGAGAGGCAAAGAGATCTGAGTCTCTGCAAGCTCTTGCATTCTTTCCTAAACCAAAGAGTACTCTGCCAGAAAAAGAGCAAATGTAAGCTCAAGTTTCCCAGCCCAGTCTGTGTGCACTCCCAGTGAACTGCGCAAGGTTTGAAGTTTGGTGCAGAGCTTAACCAGGGGATGAGGAGCATCTCTTTGTTGCAAATCCCAGCTTTTGGTGTAGAACATAGAGAACATGCACTGTGAGCAACTGTTGTAGTTGGAGTAATTGTGTGACACCTGAACAGACACTGTTCTCTCAGGGCAGAAGTGAGGACCAAGACATTCAGGACCAGCACCTGAACGCGCTCTGCTCCAGGAAACGCACGACTGGTAAAGGACAGTTTGCTGTGTCCCTGTGAGCTCCCTTTTCTGAACCTTGGTATGCTGCTGAAGGAGCATCTCTCTTAAAATGACAAACCAAAATGTTAGTGTTTGGGATGAATTCTTAATCCTTCTTAGCCATGAAGTGGTGTGGACTCAGCAGGGAAAGAAGAAAGAGAAGGGAAGGGCTGATGTGTCCTAAGGCTTCTTCCCCTACATGAGGGCAAGACGTCTGATTTACAGCGGGTACTCTAGCTGAAAAGACTACTTTTTGCAAAATGGCACTGGCCGTGGGATCTGTTCTTTCCCACCTGTGTCTGTGAATTTCTGTGTTTTCGCTCCCTGTGGGACAGCTCTTACGGAGCTGGAGTTTCTTAGAACAGTGGGAAGGGAGTAGGTTCTGGTGGTGGTGTGTGGTTGATAGTTGGATTTCCACCGTGGTACACACACATGGTTTCAGTTATACGTTACAGCGACAGAGTATCAGCTCCAGAGGGACAGCAGAAAGACGTGTTAACGCTGCAGCCACATACAATGCTTAACGCCGCAGAATTGATTAGTGCAGCAGTGGCATTTTGTTATCCTGAGAGACAGAAGCTGGAAGTATTCTTGAAAGTGCAGCCTCCCAACACCGGGCAAGGTGACGGGGTGGGGGCAGCTCTGCCCTCCGTACGCCTGACTCCCAGCCCAGCCCCAGCTGCTCAGGGCCCTGCCTGCCAGTGCCGTGGCCGTGCCCGCCGTGGGTGGGAGAGCCCACCAGCAGCAACACTGGCTTATCCTCTGCTAGTCCGCATGCAAACAGAGCATCTCCCTGGGCAGATTTCACTGCGCTTCCTGGGTTGTGCCATATGCAGAAACTGCGGCCGTGCAAAGCGAGGAGAGGGGCTGGCGGGGCCGAGCGCAGGGTGGTGCAGCCGTTGCCTCCCTGCTCCGTGCCCCGGCACTGTGCGGGGCAGGGCCGGCACCGCACCGGCAGCGGAGGCCCCGCTCCTCCCGATGCCTGGATGTCTGCTGAGCCCAGTCAGGCAGCAGGTCAGTTCCATGTTGTGTTGGTGCGTGTAACAACAGCCACGCCGGTGAAGCGGGTGTCTCTGTATGGACTGTGCACATGAGGGTGGCAGTGAGTGGTAAGAAAGCCGTGAGCGTGCCACCCCTGAGGCATGGTGCCCCGTCTATGTCCTATGCTGTGCTGGGGTAGCCGGTCTCTTCACTGGTGCTGCTCCAGCATGGTTTAGCTCCCATTTGCCAGCAGAAAAAGAGGATGTCTCTGGTTATTCTTGGAGCAGGCAACACGTAGCTTTTGTAGGATAATGCGGAGATACTTTCACTGTATTAAAAAATTAATATACTTCTATTGCTACTGGAATTGGAGTCTGATTAGGATTGTTACAGTACCGTAGTTTTAGCTTTTAATTACTTACTACATTACACAGTATCTAACAGCGCTAATAGAGTACAGAACTGTCATAGCTTTTGTTTTAAAGTGCAGTACTGTATGGTGGTTAATTGTGTAACAATGTTGTTCAATTACATCTGAAAGTGTTTAATAAAGTATGGCACAGAAAAGCAAATCGGAGTGGCATGTGTTAATTGGTGTCCGCGTCATTGACTCCATTTGGTTATAGTGATCACTGGGATATGAGGATCAAATGGCAGGTTGCCCAAATGGAGTCTTCAGACCCAACTGTCTTATTTGTACCACTTACACATGCCCGCGGTCTCCCACACTCGCACAGATTTTCACACCATGCACACACAAAGTGCTGTTAAGAAGCTCTTAGAAGCACACAGCGGCGCCAGCAGCTCTGTCCCCTGCTCTGCTCTCCTCCGGAGCTGCTGCTCCACTCCTGGTTGGCAGAGCACCGCGGCTGTGGCACGAGGAGCAGGTTGCAGCCATCCCCATCCGAAGCTGCAGAGTCAGCCCCACTTAGACCACAGGCAGGACCAGGACCTCAATCCCATGCCGGCACTGCCCAGGTCGGTGCTGCTTTCCTCTCGGTGGGCAGGCTCCAGTTATCCCCAGCGGAGCCCTGGGCAAGGGGGGGGCAGCCGTGGCAGGGTCCAGAGCCCCCATTGAGCCTCCCAACGTGGCTGAGCACGGCTCTCCAGAGTCACCGCAGCCGTGGGGATTGCCTTAAAGGCAGCAGCAAGAAAGCCAGGTTGTCAGCTCAGCTGCCCCAGTCCTCAGCTTGCCAAACTCTGCCAGAAAGCTGAAGGGGGGACATGGGAGCATCTTCCGTAGGAAGACGAAGGAGGGCAACGATGCTTGTGCTGCCAGCTGCTGTTTCCTGCAAGAAGCCCCGCTGCCAGCTCCCAGTGCAGGGCTCGCCCATCCAGCCTACCTCGCTGAGCAAACCCCAAACACAGCGTCCTCCCCTGGCCATGACCCAGAGAGCTGTTCCCTTTACTCTGGGCCAGCCTGGGACCCCCTGAGCAAACTCTCCCGCTGCCCACCCGTTGCTGCTCCCACTCAGCTCCCACCAGCTGGGCCATCAGTGGGGCTGTGGGGTGTCGCAGCGAGGGGCGGCTGGCACCAAGGGTGCCCATCGGCTGTGCCAGCTCCTCCGGAGCGCACCCTTTGCTGTACACAGCCAATTCGCAGATGCATACAAAGTGTTTCTTGTAGTTATTTCTTGAGTGGTGGTATTGTTCGTATCAATGTTCTACTTTTTACCCCATTTCACTGAAATATTCTCTGGAAGTATTTCTCCTGGAATAAACGTTTCAGCACATCAGGCTTGTTCCATAAGGGTTGATTGTCAAATTATAGCCTGCTTTCCTGCGAGTGCTGTGCTTTTGTACGGGATCAAATTGCATTAGTTATTTTTTCCTCCAGTATAAATACAGAATAATAGTGATATCTTTATTGTATCGTATTTCTGAATGAAAAATAATCACAAACAGATTTTCATGCGGCATTACTACAGTGCAGGGATGCTTTTCTTGCCAGCCGGCCTCTTGAGGTGGTGTTGGGACCGCGTGGCACCAGCAGCGCCCGTTATCTTCAGCCAGAGTCCCCCCGCGCGCATTTTGATGGTCTCTTTACGGCTGCAGTGCTTACTGCCACACATTTTCTGTATTTGCTTGCATGTGGTCCTGGAAGCCACCTAGCATGCAGGTCATGTGCCCTTAATTTTCATTATGAATGAAGAGTAAAATGTGAAGGTTATTGCCTGGCAGTACAAATGCACTGTTTTTTTTTTTATTTAGAAGCTCTATTAGAAGTGTCAGGAGTCCCATAACAAAGCAGGGCAAATATCCGCAGAGACACCTTGTTGAGAAAGGCAACTTGGCTTCTAAAAGGTTTGAATATGAATGTGGTTGTTTCTAATCAAGCAGTCCTTGAAAAGAATTCCCCACTATTACTTACCTCTCTCTTTTTTTTTTTTTTTTTCTTACTTGTAATCAGCCTGTTTTCCTCCTCAGGAAATGTGTCTCGTGCCAGCCTGCGGGAGGGGGGCACAGCCAGGGAGGGGACAGTGGGGCCAGGGGAAAACCCTGTGTCAAAGTATCTCCACATCCAGAAAGCAGCTCAGGATTCCAAATGTATGTGGTCAGAAACCCACCTTGTTTTGGAAGTGAGAGGCCGTGTGCTTCCCACTCCCTGGGAAGAGTGGGCCAGATTCGGTTTTTTTTGGAGGCTGTTCCAGGGGGTGCCTGCTGAGGTGGACCACGGCCAGCTTTGGCAAAACCAAACCCTTTAATCTGTGGCAGGAAAAGGGATGTATTCTGCTTCTTGGACAAGTGCATCCTGAAACACGGGGACTCCTGGGCTGGAGCTGCAGTGCCAGCGGGCGTGCCCCTCGCCACCGAGCAGGGACCCGCTGAGGGTGCCCCCGTTCACTGGCAGGGTGCCCTGCCCCCGGGCAGGGAAAGGCGCTCATGCCTGAGCCAAGCTGCAGGTGAAAAATTGAGTCTGAAATACTTTTTACCTTCTCTAAATCAGTGTATTCATTCTGGCTATTGTGGCTCTGTGCTTGTGGTACTGTGCTGGGTTCGGGGCCGTGTGAGGACGGGGACAGCCCCCCAGGGAACCACGGTGTCACGGTGGCTGCCTTGCCGGCAGTTAGCGAAATTCACCTGAGCTCCCGTTCCAGTGCCGCGCTTGGCTCCAAGTAAATAATGTGACCACTGCCGTGACGGCATGGGTGGTCCTGGGCATCGGTGGGCAAGGGCAGGGGTCCCCTCTGGAGAGGGACAGAGCATCTCAGCAGAACCATCCCTCGGTCCCCGTCAGTGCCCGTCCTGTGGGACTCCCATGGGCTGGGCTACCCATCCCCTGGCCGTGCTCACAGGGCACACCTTAGCTCCAGCATCTTCAGAACACTTAGAAAATCTCCCTCTTTTTTTTTTTTTTTTTTTTAAATAAATTGTCAGTGTTTTTTCCCTCTACGAACCTGTAGCATCTGGCAGCAGGAAAGTACAGTAGGACTCGCTGGCACCGTGGTGCAGAGCCTCGAAGAATTCCGTATTGTGACAACACATCAAAATAAATTGCTGTCAACAGACCAAAACACCAAGTGCTGTGATTCTGTCTGACGTGTGAAGACTCAGACAGGCTGTCTTGACAAGTTGTGGTGGAGCACCTGCAATTGGCAGAAGACAGTGATATAAATCTGATTTGCCTGATATGCAGCACCTAGATATCGTTAATGTTGGTGACAATAACTCTGCATAACATTCCCGAGACATAGATCTGATTTTTTGTCTATTACTTGTGTTGTTTTTTGTCACACTCTGATACTAGCTCTGCTTCCCTTCCCTGCTCAGGGTCTGCCTAGGAACTGCTGTGAATAATAAACCGTATTAAAAAAAGGTGGTAACAAATTAAGGTTTAGTTCAGCCTCTTCTTGAGTATAAAATAAGCAGTCATTGTCCCGGCTGCTCAAGGCAAAAGATATGCCATGAAATTTTATTTTACACTAATCATAAAAATAATCATGGTGGAAGTTGTATTAATTTCCTAACTCGCAGCCAAAATATTGAAAATAGCAGGTTAAAAGCCACGAGTTGCAGTAAATCTTTTCTGAAACGTATGTGGTTTTAAACTTCTAGAGGAGGAAAAGAATCATTGAATAGGTGGTTAATTTTTACCTTTCATTATCAATAAATGGTAATTCTTTACAGTAGCAGCATATATCACAGCTCATTTATGAACACGTGAAACGTATCTTGGCTCTAGAGTTTAATTACTGGAAGTTAACGCTATCTTCCCTGTCTCTGCCCTTCCTTCCTAACACCGGTGTGATGTATTTCATCCTGACACTGGCAGGTACTGGAAAACAACAGCGCACGTGAATTGGGATGTCTGTCGTTGTCCCCTCTGCATATTTAAAGGCTCGGGATTTGAAACACTTTTGCATATGGCGATTGCAGATGACTGGGGAGTCATTCCAGCTTCAGGCAAAAGCGCTCGAGCTGAAGGCAATGGGTTTTGCTGGTGGCTCCTTGGCTTTGGGGCTGGAGCCATCCGTCTGGTGTGAGTTAGGGCTTGAGACGTGCACATGGCTGGTGCCCGCGGCAGGTCCCGTGCGAGGACAGTCCTGGGGCTCGGGGGGGAGCTGCCACCCTCCCCAGCACCAGGTGTAGGTCCCTGCTCCTCCCCTCTGGCCTCCGTTTGCTGGGTGTCCCCCTCGGTCGGCTGGGTGTCCCCCTCCGCCGGCGGGGTGTCTCGCCCCGGGGCTGGAGCCAGGCACAAGGCAGACAGACCACTTGCTAATGTTTTGCGGCTGACGTTTGCGGAGGGCTGCGGTGCAGCGCGGTGGTGGTAGGTTATTTGTTCTATTTTGCAAAATGTTGAGGAACTCCTTCGGCAGCGAACTTCAGAAATGTCACTGTCCAGCCTGAGAGGCTGTAAGAGCAGAAAAGAGGTTTTTGAAATTACCATTCATTCTTGTCTGTATTGTTATTTTATCCCTTAAAGTCTGCTAATGAGAAATAGAGCCTCATTATGATTTTAAGGATGAGAGAGGAAGGCTTTTAATTAATGATATGTAAATGGTCTTGAATTGATTATGTTAGAATATCAAGAGAGATGGGTAGAAGCTGTGGTGTAATATATTTTAATTAAGAATTAATTAAAAATGATGGCAATTTCATAAAGCCTCACAGAAAATAGTGGAATTTACTTTCTGTCAGGAGTAAATTAGCCAGTGATTAAATAAAGGGCCTGCATTAATAGTGGAGTTATTTTTAAACTGTGCTATGAAGAATTGTGTAATTTTCCCCAAATAAGTAAAATAAAAATGTAATGTTTGCAAACAAGTTTTGGAAATGACAGCAGAATGCAAACTTAGTTTTGTGCCCTCCTTGTGCTGCGGTACTTGAGAAAAGTGATTTTAAATGGTTTCCACGGAGGGTGCCGTGGTTCTGGCAAGCAGGGCCCAGCCCTGGTGCAGCCCTGGGTGGCTCCGGACATCGCGGTGGGGATGGCGGGGGGGTCCTGTCTGGGGGTACCTGAGGGGAGTCGCTTCTCCCAGAGCTGCTTGGATGCCCCTGCTGTGGGGAGCTTCCCCCCTGCACACAGGCACACACACACGCCTCTGTATGTTGCCAGAAGTGCTGGGTGCCCGGTGCATGGGAGGTAACTCCTGTTGTTCCTGGTTGACGGGGCTGTCTGGTGCTGTACCTGTGCCCTGGTTTGTGGGTCCCGTTCCCGGCTGGCTGCCACCAAGGACGCAAGGTGCCACGGCAGCCCCTCAGGGTGCGCGGGCAGGTGTCCCACCCCCTCCGCCCAGGGCTCCTCTCTGAACGCCTCTGGGAACCACAGCTCTGCCCTCTGCCCCGAGCACCAAAACCCGGGGAGGCACCCGCTGTGGGGGGCATCCACCTCTGCCCCGTGCCGGCGGCAGGGCAGGGCTGGCCGCGCCAGTGGCCTCGGTGGGGCGGCTGCTCTCGAGGAGCCTGAGCCGCAGGGGTTTGCCAGGCGTGTGCCCTGTCCTGCACCCTTCTGCAGTCCTGGGGGCACAGCTGGTGGGGACGGGGAGCTGCAGCACCCACATACCTGGGGAATAAACCGGGCTGTTATTAAAAGTCCTGCAGAGGTCCAGCCTTCTGGATTTATGTGGGTCTGAAAACACCCCGGGCTGGGGGCAGTCGCTCCCATGCTGGCATGTTATATGAGTTTCATGGACTTGCACATGCTATTCTGTAAATGGGCTTTATGCACTTGTTTAGTCTGCTATTCAATAAAGAGCATTACCATAGCAACTGCTCCATCACATGGTGTACACTCATGCTGTCTCGGAGATAAAGAGCACATTTTAAAGCAGCATATTCTTAATGTCAATGTCCTAAAATGCAATTTTTGATTATTATTTTTCTGGGAGAATATTTGTGATAAGCGACCATGCCTCCTTGGTGTCTCTTAACTCCTTTTACTACTACTTTGCTGGCAGCGGACTGTGTACCTACGGTAATTTCTTTTTCATTTGTAGATTTTCACATACAGATCATGAAATATTTGTTAGTTCAAGTCACAGCATGGAGCCTCGTGTCAATGGGATGCAATTTTTGTTGTGTTTAGCAGAGTTTGTCTCCAAGTGCTATTTCTAGACAGGCGGTAGCCAGTGCCCGATGCTTGAACCTGACTTTGTTCCTCTCCTGCGCGCTGCAGGAGAGCAGTCCTCATGCAGCTGGCACGGTGGTCACTCCTACGGAGACCGAGCGTGTCCCCGCGGCGGTGTGCCTCCTGTCCACTGGCCTGTGAGATGGGGAGTGGGTGGCTGGGCCCCCCTCCCCGCCTCCCGCCCTCAGCACCACATGCTGCTGCATCTGGGCGCCAGCCAGACGAGACCCTCAGCCGCAGGACAGGCACGGCTGCGCGAGGATGGCTTTTATGGCGAGACCACCACTGCTGCTCTGGTTCTGTCCTGGGCGTCAGGACCCGAGTGTGCCACACAGCTTCTGAAATGCAGGGTGCCCGGGCAGCTTGTCACTGCCCCCGTGTCACAGGCTGGGGAATCGTTTTCAAAAATATTTGGGGAAACTTTTTCACAACTCGCTGCCCATGCCCAGAGGAGAGGATACCGGAGCCTGGGAGGCTGTGAGATACGTTGTTAAATTGAGTAAAAGCCCATCGGAGCATCAGGGTGCATTCCCTGCTAAGTACTCTGCTCCCCACACGATGCTATCTAATTGTTTCTTGAATGATCTCAGCCTTTCTGCCTGGCTGAACCTGCCTGCCAGGACATTCCACACTGAGGATTCTCTGTGTGAAAAAGGGCTCCCAACTTAGCCTCCAAATATGTTTCCTACTTGCATTTACATCCTGTCTGTTTGAAGCCCAAATCTTAGCTCATTTGGTATTTTACCTAGAACGAGATGCGTGTGGATTTCTCTAAATATGTTGCTGATTTGTAGCCTGGTTGCAAATGGCAGTGATGAAATGTGTGTTTTTCAGCAGCTTTTGTACTGCAATAACCTGGATAACCAGGAGAGGTGTGCGGGGTGAGGGGTGTACCCTGCAGGCAGCCCGTGCAGGGCAGCAGGAGCGGTGGCAGGTAGGACCAGGTGCTTCTGTTTTCCAGCAGCGCACCCGTCGCTGGCAGAATTAATTCTGCTCCCCACAGTTATTAACTCGGCAAACCCATCTCAGTGCACAAGTGCATAAATATAAAGGAGGAGAGGGGACATTTCTTGGTGCAAAGGGCTTGGGTCGGTGGGCTCGTGCAGAGCTGGGGGGCTGATCCAGAGGCTGGGAAAGAAACTCAGATAACCCCCGTTAACTTCAGTGGGTTTTACACCAGGACCGTCTCCTCAGGAAAAAGTACGCATATAATCCCCGTTGCGTGTCTCATCATAATCCTCCTCCTCCTTTTCTGAAGGCAGTGAAAGGTACAGAACAGCAGCAGCACACCCAGAACAGTGAGAATTTTCTGTAGGATTTTGTGGCTTGTCATATGTGTAGGAACCCCCTGGGCCCCTGTGCTCCGCGCCTTGCTCCCTGCACGGTGTGTGACGTCCTGACAGGGGGGCTTGGTTGCAAACCATCCGTTGTTCTCAACTACAAAGCCTGGAAGAATTAACATTCCTTGCAATTATCCAACCATCTTAATTACTTGCCCAATATTCTCTCCGTATTAGCTGCCCAAATCATGTTGGGACTTTCCAGACTCAACTTCTGACCAGTTTGTTAGCCAGGAAACAGACAATGGAGTAGAAAATCAGAGTAAAAATTACTGCAGTGCTTTAAGTAATGCTCCAGCTGAGCTTAGAAGTGCTGGTAACAAATCGTGTCGAGTGACCATGGAATGAGGAGGGCTGGGGGGAAAGTGGTGGCAGGCTGGAGAGTTGGCACCCTCCGTGTTTGGGAGAACGGTGCCCCCGGCTGCCCTCGCTGTGGCAGGTGGGGCTGGGAGCAGGCAGCACCCTCGTGTTCACTGTCCCTTGCTCTCAGCACACACCCGATCCTCGGGAGTAACGCTGTCTGTGCAGCCAGCCTCTTCACACCAGGATGCTCTTGCACATTAACATGCCATGTGTGAGATATCTGTATCATCTCGCTCCTATCCTGGCTTACTGACTGCAGGAAAAGGCCATTTTTTATCAGTTTCTGCTTTAGTGAAGCAAAAGGTCCTTTGGTTCCTACCCACCATCTCAAAATGCGGAGTGCGTCATTGAAGAAGGCTCACTGGTCAATCAAAATGCCCCTGAAACTTCCTCTCCTAGCTAGGACAGTCTCCATCCTTCCAGCTGCAAGAAGGTGGGGAAGAAAGCCCAGCCCCGGCTTTGGGTGGTTTATGTTATGCCACAAATGGCTAATAAAGGTTTGTCATAACAAAAGCCCTATAAGCAGAAAGGAAGTAATAGTTTACGGCTCTTGTGCTATCTGCACCGTTCA
The DNA here is from genome assembly GCF_023634155.1 of Falco peregrinus. Taxonomy (NCBI): domain Eukaryota; kingdom Metazoa; phylum Chordata; class Aves; order Falconiformes; family Falconidae; genus Falco; species Falco peregrinus. The sequence goes on from NC_073721.1 coordinate 52,345,571, forward strand.
TTAGTGTATTCTGAGCTAGTAATAAAATTTTACAGGTTCATCATTTAAATGCAGGTTAGAAATAAATTTGATGATCCAACCAGAAAAGTAACAGAGACTGGTCAGTCTGTCTTTTTTCTCCCGATCAATACGGCGAGTGACACTAGACCCAACACACGCGATTAGGCGATAGTTAAACAGTTTACTCATAATAAGGTTATTGATCACGGGGGCTTCAAGCACAGCGCAGGGCAGCGATGGATGGAGAGGTTTGGGTGGAAGGGGAGTGCGCGCTGCAATGATGCTACGGTGTAATTCCCGGCACTGCTCCTCATTCTTGCTAGTGCTTTTATTAAACGTGTCCTGAACCCTTTGATGCGATAGAGCAAATCAGCAGCACAGGTCTCCCTCTTTGTTCTGGGATAAGCAGCGTGCCTGCTTTCTGCAGCTATCTTGATCAATGAGCGAACGGCTGGTATCAAACCCGCACGGAGGGAGCGTAGCTGGAGGGTGATCCCCCGAGAGCGGCAGTGATTGGAGCGCTGAGTTCCATGTTGAAGGAGGAGGGAGACAGACAGGTTGTTTGAAAAAATTCCCTTTAGACCAAACACTGATGTTGGAGCTGAGCTACAAACACTTCTGCTGTAAGAAGTGCAACTTTATCAGTTTTCTAGGTTAAATGCTGCTCCTTGGAACGTAACATGCACTCTGCCTGGTTACCTCTGGCCACATCTCCCAGCAGCTTGTCAACATCAATTGTTCATTGAGTCTGACTGTTATTGCATTAATTAATTACTTAATTTTTCAATACACATTTTTATTTTTATCTAAAATCCCCCCTTGTTAGCAGATCAGGAGGAGTGAGTGCCTAGGCAGGGGGTGCAGGGGGCCGGGGGACCCGCAGAGCTCTTTTGGCAGCGCTCGTCTTTCACAGGGCACGTTTCGCTCCATCGTGTGCAGGTTGCCCAGTTCTTGGCACAATGGGCACAAGTCATGGCTGGATACCTGGGGCTTTCAGCAGTGCATTTCTAGTGGATTTTAAAACCGTGTGCAAGACCTTCTTCTCTAAAAGAACCTCCACAGCAGTTTGCTCCAAGGTCAAAGGCAAATTCACTACCTGTTTGTGATCTTCCACAGGAAATGCAGTATTTGTTGCACCACTTCAACATTTACTTTAGCAATTAGGGGATATCTAATTATATGTTTGGCATGTGCAATGTGCTAGTTTTGGTGTAGCAATATAAAAAATGTTAAACATTAATATAAGGTTAATTTTGACTGATTCAACAGCTTGCTTTTAAGTTTCCCATTGACAGCCAAACTGCAGGGTTTAATGCTAAGCTTCACATTGCAGCTTATCTCCCCTTAATTAAAATTAAAATGTGAGCAACAACACAGAGATATTTTGTAGGCATCCTGGAAGAGGAGAAGCAGAAGCTCGAGTGATGGTTGTTTAATAAGATTATAATTGGAGAGTTAAAGCCTTGTGATCTATTTGAAGACTGGTTTGGTGCTGGTGCAGCTCCGTGGCAGGCGAGCCCCAGGTGCCTGGCCAAGCATCCCTCGCCGACATCTGGAACCAGTTGCAATACATCACTGTCAAAAGTGCTTTCTATACGTATCTGCATTTACACATTAGTTACCCACGCAGCACTCATCAAAAAAGCTGAACAATCTTGACACGGTGTCCCTGGTGGAACGGCAAAGGTGAACCGAAGTTGGGAGGCAGTGTCTCGCGTCACTGTCTGCTGAGCTTTTACAAGAGGAAGCCTGATTAAAACTGAAAGGAAAAATTTATCGTCAGCTTCTGCTTTGTATCATTTTTACCTACAAAAAGAGTATTTTGTTTCATACGAAGCATTTTATAATGGGGGCTGTAGAGGCTTTTAGTTTTCATCATTTGTCTTCGCTACAGAATGGTGCTTTGCCAGACCAGTCACCATGGCAGGGCTGCTGTGTAGGGTTTGGGTGTCTTATTATCTGCAGAATTTCCTCTTTCTTGCTCAGTTTTTGCTTTGAATTACAGAACCTGTCTATAGTTCATTCAGCCTTGTTGCACAGGGATTGATGTAATATGGACCAAGTAAGTTTGGGTAAGAGATTATTGCCAAATAGTTGTGTGTTTGTTGCTGCGACGGAGCGAGCAGCACTTGTGTGTTCTGGTGACAGGGGCTGCAGAATAAGAAGGAAAATAACTGAGAATTTCCTTGGAAATTCAGGGATTAGGAGTTAATTAGGAATTAAAAGTAAACATGTTGAGGAGCTGGAACAGAATGAGCAAAGCATGGAGCTCACCAGATGTGTTCTTTAGGATAGAAACTAACTGCTTTGGTGGAAACAGGAGATTTCACTCTTGGTGCAAGGCTCAAAGGGAGGCAATGCAGGGTATCATATTTATTTTTTCAATTAAAAATGGTTCTGCTGACATGTGCACTTGCAATAAAAGCTCTCGCTGTGTCTGCCACAGCAGCCCAGCAGCAAGCATTGACCAGCTGAGGAGGCATGGGGTAAGGACAGGCTGGGCAGCACCAGGGTGGGCTTCACCCACCCGTGCCAGGGGGATGGGAGCACCCTGTGCCGCAGCAGCATCGGTCCTCCGGGCTGCTCACCACTCTGGGTGGGAGGGAAGCCCCAGACGTGTGCAGAAGCTGTGCTCTGCAGCTCCCAGAAGGGAGGACCCTTTTGGAAGGCGCTGGTGGAAATGAAGTTGCCCGTCTCTGGGTCCTCACCAGTACCTGCACCCCACTGCAGACTTGCGCAGGCAGAGCCGGGTGTGCGCCCTCCTCCGCAGGCTCCATGCGGGCAGCAGTGGGTGAAATAACTGAGGGGCTGAGCTCCTCCTGGGGGTAGCACCTGGCTCTTCCTCTTGGCCATTCATCACGTGCAGCCAAAGATGAAGGAGAGAGCAATTCCGGTGCCCAGCACAGATGGTGGGAGGGCTTCTAATGATGCCGTAAATGTCCCTACTGAGGAGGTTAGCCTTGCCCACAGCAAATCTGTCCTGTCAGCCCGTGAGTGGTTACCAGCCTTCTCCATCTGTTTGTGGAAGCTGGGCAACATCTTGAAGGCACCCTGACACCTCGTGCGTTGGTGTCATAGCAGCTCAGGAGAGAACTGCTCTGCTCCCAGAGCAGTAATTGTCCCCAGCACCGGGGAGCCCACTCAACCAGCCTCCTCCAGCCACACGCTCACGCTGCCGTTTGGGTGGAGATCTGACAGGCTGTGTTTCCTTCCCAAGATCATGCTCCAGGGGTAGTTTAGATTGGATATTAAGAAATAGTTCTTCACTGAAAGGGCAGTCAAGCATTGGAACAGGTTGTCCGGGGAGGTGGTGGAATCACCATCCCCGAAAGTGTTTAAAAAACGCATAGATGTGGTGCTCAGGGGCATGGTTTAGGGCTGGACTTGGCAGTGCTAGGTTAGCGGTTGGACTTGATCCTAAAGGTCTTTTCCAACCGAAATGAGTCTGTGATTCTGTGATCATGTCAGGGCATTTGTGGCTTCATTGCCTTGATGGCGAAACTTTCACCTCCATTGACATGCTTTGCTTTGGCTGGTTTTAGTGGAACTGTGGTGTGGGCTGACACGCTGTTTGCTGGTTGTGGGGCTGTGCTCGGCTCTGCGTCTCCTGGCGGGTTTGTGTCAGTACCTGTTGGACATTGACATTACTGGCACATTTCCATCCCCCTGGTCAGTGCTGCAGCGCAGGGCTGTGGGGGCAGCGGGGGCAGCAGGGCACCCACCAGCGATGCAGGTACCAGGTACGGCGCAGGCGAGACTGCCCCCAGCCAGAGGGCATGTCTGGCGGCCGCCCCCCCATCAAGCTGTCACGCTGAACATGGCTCCCTAAGTACCGAGCCGGCGGTGGGACCGCGCCGCGGCTCCCGTGGTGCTGCCCGTGGCTGTCCTACTGAGATGGGAAAGTCACAGAAGAGTGGAGCTGTGCAATGCATGACTGCAGTCCCTCCCTGCAGCTGGCACTTCAAATAGCCCGCAGAAATATTGTCACAGATGGGGAAGTCTTGGAAATAAATAGAAAATTTTCCCAAGTTGGAGATTTCCTCTGAAAGCTTTGGGAACTCCTCTACTCTTCTTTAACTGGCCTGCTTGGCTGGCACCATTTCCGTGCCAATCGTCTCAGCGTGGTTCGTGGGACCGTGCAGATGGGCTGTTGGCTTTTTCTCTGGCCACCATTTCGTGTGGTGTCAGCCGTGTTGACATACTTTGCAATGAGAACAATCAAACCTGCAAACCTATTCTAGGATCCTTTTCCGTAGCGTTGCACATTCAATTCTCCTTTTCTTCTTAATTCCACACCAGCACCCCTAGCACTCAGCAAATACTCCTTTAAAATTTGATTGTTTGCTTCATCCTTCCCCCCTCACTTGATGGGCTGCTGCATCCCTCCAGTGTGCCTTGTACAAGGAGTTCAGGGATGTCTCCCTTGCCCCAGGTAGGTGAGAAGTAAATGGGGCATGGAGTTATTTAGTCTAGTTCTTTTCTCTGGGAAAAGAGGAAAAGGATTCTGGAATATGAGAAGCACAACTCATTTTTCACAGTTGCCTCTGCAGTGGCATTGATGCCACGCTATGCTTCATGACTTGCTGTTTTCATTAGACTTGTCCAGGAACTCTGGAAATGGCGATAAAGTGCCTCTCTAACTCGTGTTTACTTCAGTAACTAGACAAACAAGAAATATTGCAAAGTTTTGGAGATGGAAGTACTTTATCTTTAGCGATTTCACTTGTTTGGGTATTGGTAACATTTCTGAGGGTCGTTTTTGGCAATGTACTTGTAACCTCTGCACAGAAAAGCCCAACAAATCCTGTGCAGGATTTCAGTCCTGTTTAAGCTGATAATGAGAAAAGCCAAAATACTGCATGAAAATGTGTGTGTCGGCACTGTGTTGCTCCTAGGTGCTGGGGAGGGCATGACAGGGGACATTCAGAGGCCACCCGTGGTCTCAGCATGTGCAAAGCCAGAGGTAATGGCGATCTTTGCTGCTGAGTGCTCACAGTTGAACTGGGACAGACCCAGGTCTGCTGATCACGGCTTTTGTTGATGCTGATAATCTCTTCTCAGGATGTTGATAAAAATGGCATTATCTGTGCTTTATAGACTGGCAGAATATGATAAAATCAAGTTCGTTTTAAAAACCCCCAAAGTAACTGAAGTACTTAGACTTTTTATTCAGCTTCTTGTCTCTGCTTTTCACTCTAGTAACACAAGCTTTACTGAAAAGCAAACAAAATTTGCGCCCAATGAGCCTAAACTGAAATTTCAAACAATAGCAACACCAAACCAATTAGAGTTCCTCCTGGTTTTATGTTAAGTGTAAGCACTGACTTCGCAGAATCAGTACAAAATGTGAGTGATGCATGAAATGGAAATTTCCTGCCTAGTGTGTAGAATAAATACAGACAGAGCCGTGATGTTTGCTGCAATATGCAGCTCACACTCAGCCAGAGGAATGAGCCAAGCTCAGGCATCCACCAGCAGAAACTGTCCCTTTATGGAAAAGTTCTGTTTTATTTTTTATCTCCTTTGGTAGCTTTGGAGCCCATCAGCAATTAGGCTGGGTTTATCATCTTATCTATGTGGAGTCTCCATAGAAGATAGTCAGGGGAGATGACTTTGGGGTGGAGGGACAGCCTTTATGGTCCCTGTCCTGCCTCACCGCACCACTGCTGGGATGTCCTACAGATGTCAGGGAGGAGCTCAGCCCGCGTGGGGCCCGGCGGAGAAGTGTGCCGTAGCCTTAGTCCTGACGTGGCATATGCTGCCATGGGCAGTGCTACCCCCCAGCACCATGGATGTGCAGAACTCCTTAGGCACAGGCCGCCTTCATCATTCTGGCAAGGAGAAATAAAAAGCTTTCAGGAATCTGCTTTTAGTTGGGAATCCTGGATGAAATTTATTTCTTGGCTAAAAACCCATGTGAACTCATTATTGCCACAGATAGGGTTAAAAGAAAAAATCAGCCCAAAACATATGGATCTCCCGGATCCGATGGAGGGCTGACCTGGTCCAGCACGCTGTCTGTGATGGTGATGAGCAGCAGATGCTTAAGAAAACAGCTAATGGGTCACACATGAAGTGAAGACTTTTCTGTACACGGTCCCTGGCAGCTTACGGGCAGGGGCTTCCTGAGCAGGAATCACGTCTGCCAAGCTGTGCGGTGCTGGAGAGCCTCTGCCAGGCCTTTCTGCTGGCCCTCCGCACCCACTGCCTGCATGTCCCCGGCGAAGCGGGCTCTGCTGTGCCAGCATCTGCCTCCACCGCGGCCCCGCCACCTTCTGCTCCTTCCTGCTTCACAGCTGGGGAGAAAGTGGTGGCGGTGATCAAAATGCGACCACCTCTCGCTGTGCCAGCAAGCTGCTGGTGCCCCTTCCCGGCCGGGTCTGCCGGCAGTGCCGCACGAGCCCCGCAGAGGAGGATGCTCAGCCGGCCCTGGCCCCCCCCCGCACCCGGGGTGATCACGGTCCCCCTGCCTGCCCTGGCACCCTCTGAGCGTGAACCTACTGCCATGCTCAGCCTCGGCGCTAAGTTTTATTATGAATTAAGAGTAAAACTCCTTCTCTGCCACAGAAAAAAACTACCTCCATTTTTCAGAGTGCCTCTGTTTATATAGTTTATGGGAGAAGAGGGCTCTTAATATTTCAGTGTCATGACCATAAAATGAAAAGGTTACTGCTTGCTACAAAGGCTTGCTTGGATCCAGCACCAATTAATTTTCAATCTGAAATATATGTCTCCTGGCCGTCTCACAACAGCCGTGAGCGGGAGGTTCCTCCTTAACACGTTTGAGCCACAAACCCGGTTAAAGGATTAGCCAGCTTTTTCCATGCTGTTTTGTTCGCCCCCATTGGGGATTCCCATTATCCTTGATAGACTGTTAGCCCTGACAGTGGGATATGACAGTTTTAGTTTTTTCCTCCTCTTCTGTGCTGTGTCCACATGTAAGGCTACTCAGACCTCAGCTTTAATTTTCATTATAGGTGCGAAGGCAGCATATGCTAAAGGCACGCATTACTGTGCAGAGTTGCTCCTGCAAAATTATCTGCAGAATGGTTTTAATTTATCTGCATGTGGCAGCACCGGTGCCGGGCAGCGCGTGCCGCTGCTGCCAGCCTGCCGCTCCTTGCTCCTGGGTGTAACACGGCCGTTCCCCACGTACAAGGGGTAGAATAAGGACTGAAGTTGTACCAGACCGTTGCAAGCACACGCTGACTTTCTGGAGGGTGGATGAGCTTCTCTTTATCTTTATTTATTAATAAAAGACGGAATGCCTTGGGAAACAAAAGGTTTTAATGGCTGGTGCTTGGTATCCTTGACAACACTCCCCAAAGAATATTACATTAGGGCACCAGAGAACTTTTAAAAATAAGTAATGGAATTCCGTCTCTGTTATGCTTTTAGTAGTCATTTCGGCCATGGTGCAGCGAGGTCATAAGCTGAGCTCAGTGAAGGGAGCCAGAACACGAAATGATGCTGAGAGAACGTCTGGGAGATGAGAGGTACAGAATTACAAGCGAAAGTGCAGGCCTGCTGAGGCAATTACAGCTTAATGGGGTCATTTGGAAGGCAATTGCCAGGGGTTAATGTAGTATGGAGAGATGAGGTGAGATTGAAGTGAAATTTGGGGCTGGAAATGTGTTAAGATGAAAGATCAGAGTGCAGCGGATTCTGCAGTGCAGAAGGTTTATATCATGCAAAAAATTTGAAAAAAATGTAAAAGTAGTAGCCAGATGTTTCAAAATAAATAAATAAAACCCTAAGTAAATGCTTTAAAAAAAGTGAAATAGCTGCATCAAAATACCCTGCTCTTGGAAAGGATTGCAGTGTGCAAGCCAGTATTTAATACGGCGTAAAAGGGCTTGATTTGAAGCGAAAGTTCTGTTGCATTTGCCTGTACATATGCAGAGACAATGTGGTTCGGCTGTTTCCATTACTGACACAATATAGTGCCTTATGAAAATATTACTGCTCTCTCAGCTGTTGTGCCTTATTTTGAAAAATGCATTGTTTTGAAACAAACCCTATACACATATTTTGATATATTTGCAATGGATTCATCACATTATCTTCTCAGGCATTAAAATAATACTCATAAGATGTCAAAATATTACAAGAATGTAAGCTAGCATTCTTTGAGAGTGGGTATTTTGGTTCTGAGAAGTATGCTTAAATATTACAGGTGTTTAAATTAAAAATGTCAAACCATGAAGGCATAATGGAAGTAATCATTTTTACACAGTTTTAAGCTGCACAGTGTTGGAGAAAGCTTTGCATTCCAGACTATTGTGAATGAGCGGAGTTCATAAGCATTCAGAGGACAAAAGAGATCATTATGCTTTGTTACCTCAGCCAGTTCATTACCTTAATTGCTGAGCGTAATCCAGTCTTGGAAGAAAACTCTGGGGCTTTAAGGAGATCAACATTGGCACCCTATGACACAGAAAATGGAAGCCCTTTCCTGCGCCACGGCCACTCCAGGCACGCTAAACCTTGATCAAAGGCTGAACTTCTCCGAGGGTCGGCCATGTGAAAATCCCCCGGAGCTGTACCGGGCGCTGAACCGTGATGGAGTGCCGTGGGCTCAGCACCGCTCCCGCGCCAGTGTGACCGTCCTGGATCACTGCCTGGCACGAGCACATTATCATCCCTTCAGATAGGTGAAGTTTTAACATAGTTCTGTTTAGCAGCGATAATACGTCTCTTTTTGCAGCTGCTCTCTGCATATTGTGTGAACCGAACAAACTCTTAATGTGCAGTAATGCCACGGAGCCGGGAGACGGAGCATGGCGCTCTCCATCAGGCAGGAGGCCACTTTTCCAGGAACGGCTTGTTAAATTCTCCTTAGCTACATGCGAGGAGAGGCATTTGCAGGCAGGCGTTTGACTCCAGAGCCACGTTGAGGCTGCAGAATGATTCCGAGGAGTTTGCTGGGGAAGATCAGATTTATTGTAAATACATTAGAGCAGGATTTTTTTTTCACCTGTGTTTCTTTGACATCTGTGTGCTTTGTATCTAGTTATCTGATCTGACGATGCCGGCTTCTCCCCCCTGTACAGTTGCATATATTAAGGCTTTTAAGAAATATAGTAAAACAAAAAATATGACCTTTAAAAGCATGGTTGAGTTGCATTCATTTTATAACCATCAAAGCAACTCTTTACTGTTGTAAGGTAGAAAAATCAATGATGCAATCTTTTTCCTTTTGCCTCGTGCAATCCGTAATTGAAATGGAAAATCAAATGAACGGCTAACAGATAATTGTTTTATCAATATTCCCTGCCTGCCCTACAAGGGTCAGCCTAGAATGATCATGAGCCACGGATATGATGAGGACAAAATGTGAAATTGAACAGCAAGGAGGCAATAAATCAACCTTGACAAGAAAGAGTGACCAGCATGTAGCTCTTGTAGGCAGCTTTTGGGACACTTTTTGTCTCAGGTGTCTGCACTGATTTAAAAATGTGAGAATATAATATTTGAAGCTCTACCAGCGGGTAAACAACGGCGGACTATTTCTAGGTTAAGGCATCATCAAAGCAAACACGCTGCAGCTGAAAATCTGAGGATATTGGGCATGGTGGGAAAAATCCCACAGTGAAATAACAGGGGAGCAGTGGAATATTCTGGGGCTGTTGCAAGCAAGAAATTCTCATGTCTTCCTATCTGCTGCTGGAAAACTGAAAAAGATAGTAAATATATTAAAATACATTTTTCAGGCTGCTCTTTTGCTGCTCCGTTGGGCATGAAAAATGCTTTGAATCGTATTTCTAGTATTTTGGGAGCTCCTTGATCCCGGCGCCAGAGCAGCCGTGTCTCCTGCCCGGAGGCCCGTCTGATAAGGGCCGTTTGGCTCCGCATCCCGGCCAGCCTGGCCAGGGCGTTCCACCAGGCACCGGTGGCTGTTTTCAGTGCAGGGGAGGACGAGTGGGAGCGACTCCAGCGCCAGCCCCGCTGCTTTGTCGCTGGGTGCGAGCAGGTGCTGAGCGCCAGGGAGGGGCAGCCTGCTGCCTGCCGGGGTCCAGGTGCCCGTTGGAGGCAGGTGGCCACAGCCTCCTCACTCGGCCGCAGCCCTGGCCCAGCTCGGGCTGCAGGGTGCTCCCCGCTTGCCTTACCGGTGTCAGAAACCCGCTGCCGTTGGCACATGGCTGGGAAGTGTATCGGGGTGGCTGGGAACAGGTAACGCTGCCTCTGCACAGCCCCTCGTCTGCTCACAATTTCATCCTTACATTTTTTTCCACTTGGAACTGGATAGGTTCTTGCTTTAATTTCGAAAAAAAAAAAAATATTCTAAAAAACAAAGTCTGAGTGCGTTTTTTCATCGTGATGCTGAAAGACAGCTCTGATCAAAACAACAAGAGCTTGTGCCCCTGCCGGGGGATCCCAGTTGGGGTGTGCTGAAAACCCGCAGCTGGGACAGATTTTGTTATTCTGGCCACCTCCAAACCTTGGGGCAGATCCTCATCTGGTGTGAATTGCTAATGGCTTCGGTGGAGCAACGATCGTTTACACCAGCTGAGGACCCATCTCATTAGTTTTTCATGGTTTTTTTGTTGTTAAATCAGGCAGAGTTTCTCTCTTGGACTGTCGGATGGGTTGGTCACATGGCAATGGGAAACGGTAGGAAAACAGGCTCAAAAAACGTGGCAGGGCTCAGGTTAAAAAACCTGGAAAGATTTTTGGAGGACACGTACTCAGGGTTTGTCCTGGAGTGAGGGGAGCACATGCCAGAATCCACTGGGCCAGTTAGCCCAAGGGCCCTGGGCTCGGATGCCCTCCAGGACCCCCCCCCAGCAGAGGAGAGGCACCCTGGCCATCCACAGCCATGTCATGCTCCTGGGAAGCCAGGTAAGGCTTCAGGGCAGGCTCCAGGGCAAAGGAGCGAGTCGAGATCATACGTGACACATGCAGAATTATGAGACAAACGGCTTTTTGCTGCACAGATAAATCTGCCTGTATTGGCTGAGAGCAGCCCTGGCCCCAGGCGCCGCAGGGAGGAAGGGCGGTGCAGGGGGGCTGGGGTAGGGTGCATGCTGCTGTGCCTCGCCACCCCCACCCTGGGACCCCTCACCTGGCTGCGGGGAGTCAAGGGATGCCTTCCCCTCCTGCAGACAGCCTCTGGCGCTGAGGTCCCTCTTGGTGTGCTGTAGTGGTTCATGGGCTGTGCACCTTGCATCGAGTGGGTGGACCAGGAGAAGATGCGTTTGTTCAGGGAGGGCTGACTTGGGGTGGTGACACGTGCAGGAGCCTCCCCAAACTCTTCCCACCGGGTCCTGATGTTGCTTCAGCCACAGGAGAGAGATGTTGGGGTGCCCTGGAGCAGCAGCTGGTCTGAGGGTCCTGTGGCCACTTGGCTTCAACCCCTTGCTGTGGGCACCATGTATGGGAGTCCACCTGTCTGTCCCGTCCCATCCAGTCCTGTCCCGTTCCATCCCGTCCCGTCCCGTCCCATCCCATCCCATCCCATCCCATCCCATCCATTCTCCCATCCCCATCCATCCCACCCCATCCCCATCCATCCCATCCCATCATCCTCCATCAGCCAAGGTTTAGCAGAGGACTGATTTGAGTGTAGTCTGCATTTGAAGGACACCAGGCTGGAAAACCATCCTGAAAGCTTTATTTTTAACCTTGGCTGTAGCTGTCCTGCAGCATCCCTGGGGAGGAGGGGGTCTGGTGTGCGTGTGGTCTTGGAAACAGCAATATCAGGAACCCAGCAAAATAGGTTGCCAGCATGGAGAATATTTTTATTTTAAGCACAGTATTTTAAACACACCATGTCCTTCTTCCCCAGGGGCAAGGCTGGGAGACTTAAAAACTATTTTTTACAATTGGTTTTTCAAATTCATTTCTCATCAGGCCTTTTCCCACAGTACGGCCAGGCGTGATGCTGGCAGTGCCACAGCCCCTGCCCTGGGGGAGTTCTTGTAGCTGGAGGGACTGGGGGAGCCCTGCAGGAGCTGTCCCCTGCCCATGAAGGTGGGGGTCTCCAGCAAACTGTTGGGCTGCAGGGACATGGTCCCTCACCCTGCACAGTCCAGGCTCGGGGCTGTGTGCCGCAGAGCTGCAGGGCTGGGCACCCCTGGGGGGCACGGGCAGGATGAGAGCAGCCCCAGCTCCCCCCCAGCCACCTCAGGGGGACGGGGGGTGTCCCCTCCCACTTGTGTCTCTGATGTAATGAAGTGTCAACAGCTAGCGTCACCGTCCTCCACGTCCTTGAAACCAACACGGTTTAACCAGGAGTCTCTCCAATTTATCAGCAGTTAAAAATAGAGGGGAAGGATGCGAAGGACATTCCCTGCTCCCCAGGAGCCGGGGGCCGCGCACGGGAGGGTAACGTCTGCGGCAGGGTAGGACATGAGGTGAGTCCCTCATCCTACTCGGCAAAAGCATTTTTGTCCTGACTTTAGACATGCCTCCTGAGGGTAGGAGATGAAACCAGAAGCATGAGGGGATGTATAGACAAACACAAAAGATCAGAATAGATCATTACAGGCAGTAACTGCTTCCATAACAATATTTACCAAGCCTACGGTATCTATAGGCTTTCTAATGAACACAGCATAAATCCAGGTGTGCAGGGAGGCACGAGTATAATCCACCGCATCTTTAACAAGCATCCTAGAAATGCCCTAAATACATATTTACACCACAGTGCCTACTGACTCCAAATAAGCTGTTCAAGCTGCCAGGCTGTTAATCCACATTTAATGCCGCTGGTCTGTCAGATGAATATGTTGTGTAAAAATGATTCCCACTACAGTATCTGCTGCTGGGAGGCTGTGCACACTTGCAGGGGGGATGCCAAGCTTGGCTGCACCGATACGCGTGCCCTGGTCTGTTGGCACATCTCTGCCCCAGCCGGAGGGACCAGTGTGCAGCCGGAGCACGGGAGGGTGTGGAAAGCCCAGGCTGGCCGTGAGCATTTTCAGCCTCAAAATGCTTCTCTGGGGTCCATGTGTGGGTCAGAGTGATGGTGTGTGGGCTTGGGAGGGGGGTGTAGGGCTGGGGCTGGACCAGGCAGTCCCAGCTCGGGCATTCAGCTGACCCTCCTTCCCACGGATACATTACAGCAGTGCTGGTTGGGTTGGGCTGGGCTGGAGTTGGGGGTTGAGTTTGTCTTGGAGGGTCGCGGGACACTCGGGGCTCGAGGAGGGCCAGGCTCCTTGCTCACTTTCCCAGGGCGACGTGTCTCTGTTCCTGCTAGTGCTTGGAGCAGCTCGGAGCAGCAGGGCTGCCCGCAGCCATGGGAAAACAGCATCCCTGAAATCGTGCACCGATAGGTGCGATTGCTGTATGAGGGTCTTGGCTGGAGACGAAGTCAGGGCAGAGCCCCCCTGGGACTCCCTCCGTCCTCCAGCATTCAGCTCCGACCTCCCCCGCACCCTCCTGCTTGGGGCACGGCTCCCTCACTGGTTTGGCAAGGGCTTGTTTCTAACCTCCATTGCTCGGAAGCACAATTCTTTCTCTTTTAGGGCCCAGTCTCGCCACCCCTCATTACGCAGAGGGGCAGCGGTGGCTGAGCCCCCCGGGAGGTGCTGGCGCTGCTGGCGAGGCTGTCGGTGCTGGAGCCTGGTGCTGACACACGGCCTTGGCACGGCAGGCGGGGGCTAGGCAGGGACCTGCCTGATTTGTATTTTGTTTTCGGAGGGAACAGGATTGCCACACATTTATTTTTACTGACATTGATATAATAATTTAGTTTTCTTCATGAATTAGATTTGGAGAATTTGAAACTTAACTCTGGTAGTGCTTCTCTCCCAATTTATTACATATGCTTAAATAAACATGTTGAATTAACTTTATAAGGCTTGTAAAAACTACAGATAAAACCGCTCTAGAAAATCAACATTCTAAATCATGCTAAGTCTCTTCCCATTTTGCTCATCCTCTAGCAGGGCATTGACAAAAATATGAAATTGATTTGGTTGAAGGGTGTTAAAGAGCCGACAGCCAAATGTCACAAACAATGAATGGCTGCAGTGTTGAGAAAATCAATAGGGAGGTTAAAGCTGGTCTTGTGAAAGACTTGGCAGACTGCTCTGTTCCAGGAAGATATCTGTCTTCTGGCCTTGGTTGCATGATCAAAAGGAAAACTTGATAGGTTTAATGAAGGGAGATACTGTAAAACTGACAACAGAAATATAGACACTGTGGTAAACTGCAGTGCACATCAGTGAGTGGAGCTATTAGATACATTTTTCAGTCTGAAAAAATATTTATAGGTAAAGATGTCAAAAAAATATTAGTGCATTCCTCCACTTTTCCACATTTGTTCCCCAATCAGCACACACATTTGCATGGCGTAAACAAAGGTTTGAGCTCTGTGTTTAATTGTGCAACATGATGGCAAATGTATAGGGCAAAATAATTAGCATGATAATTAGTGAATCATAATGTTTTCAAATAATTGCATGATGAGATTGCAGAGCTGAAGTAAGATTGGAATCTCTTCTTTTCTTGGAGATGGTATTTCAGCAAATCACGAAAGATAGGGAAAAAGCGAACCGCTGTTTCATCAATTAAAAGCAAGACAGTGTGACGGCAAACTATCCTTTAGTCCACCCCAATGTGTCTCACACGGGCGTTGTGTCTCATGCTGGTTTTGATAAATACACAGTTGGGCTTAAAATCAGTTTTGTGAATATTAGATCCACAAATATAAATGGGGATGCCAGCCATTAAAAAAGGTTAATAATGTTAGATTAATTTTGTTTTTGAAATCAGCTTGTAAACAAAATTTGCACTGATTTACACCTGACCTATTAGCAGTGCTCCTATATAACATATTGCATCATTAGAGAAAAAAATTGTTTAAGGTCTGAATTATTACTTCCCACATATTTGTTTTCCAAACACAGCATTGCACCTAAGACTAAACTGTATAATAATATTTGAAATAATGTGGCACCTTTGCAGCATTTATTTTTCCCCAGCACTGTGTTAAGCATATATGTTCATTTCACAAGACTGTTTGTGTTCGTTGTCATCTGTCAGTTCTGGGTATCCTATCTTCTGCCTTTTTTTTTTTTTTCCTAGAAAAATGAACTCATTAGTTTAAAACTCCCAAATGCCACATTCAGCTCAAACAGCGAAGATGATAACCTGTAAAAAAAGAGAGGAGAAAAGAGAGAAGTAGTCTGGCAGGTTTTCTGCAAGTGGACGCTGTAATAAAAATGCCCCCTACTTTGTTGGGATGGTGTTTGTAGGGCTGCTGCCATATGTTACTTTCCTTTTTAGCTGGGATTATGCCATCATTATTGCTGATAAAAGCTGTTTACTGCCTTGGCAAAGGAGTGATGCTTGGCGCAGTTTGGAAGCCGCCATTCAGTTTACAGAAAAGTGCATTTAGTGCCAGATGCTAGGATCCAGGGGCTTTGTTATCTTTTCCCATTATTGGGATCATCCATTGTCTGTTTTTTTCTCCTTTTAACTTAGCACTGGCTTTGTTGTTTGTGTTTGAAATTCGCTTTAGTTCAGGCAGGTGACATTGTAGGGTTTAGCTCGCTCAGCGGCACCTCATAAGGACGGTCGCTCGCAGGGACGGTGCCTCCTCCCGGTGCAGCTGAGGGGGCAGCTGTGCTTTGGGGCAGGGTTTTGGGGCCGGTGGGTGCCCGGCCCTGGGCAGAGGTGCTCAGCTGCAGGGGCTGGTGCTGCTGGGGGCACCCAGGTGAGGAGCATCACTGCCCAGGCGCCGGCACAGGTGTTCCTAGAATCTTCAGCACCCAGGACCTGGCACCATCATTGGGCTACAACGAAGGAAGAACTGCAGAAAATGTGGAAATGAAAGAGAACATCATATTTCAGTCTGAAGGTGGTCATAATTCATATGTAAATGCTCTTAGTGTAGACTAACAGAGCTGTTGGACGGGCAGCAGCTCTGTTTGTGCCAGGCTTTCCATTAAAAATGGTTCTCTTCTCCATCAGGTCTGAATCTTACTAAAAGGAAGGGGAAAGGAGCAGGAAGGCGGCAGTGCGACGTGGTGGCCATGCCACCGGGCAGCGCCTGCCCTGCAGGGAGGCTGGGGCACAACGGGGTGCGGCTGCTGTAGCCCCACGAGCTGCCCCGACACCAGCCCGGGCTCCCTCCCAGCTCTGTGCCGGGCTTTTCCACAGCCCTGGCAGTTTTGCTGTGCCCACCTCGTGCTCCTTCACACTGCTGCGGCCTGGGGCAGCGGGCGGCATGGTGCCCTTCCCTGGCACGTGGGGAGGTGCACCAGCCGCCTGCCACCCAGCTTCTCCGTGCTGAGCTGCTCATCCTCCCATGCTCAGCGCTGCCTGTGTGTGCCAGCCCCTCGCTGCCGGCCGCAGCTCCCGGCCCCCAAACACAATGATGCCCTGGTGGGCGTCCGAAGGGCGGCTGCTGCTGGTGCAGAGCCTGGGGGCCGCGTGGCGGTGTAGAGATGGGGTGATGCGGGGAGGGGCGACCCTCACCCCCTCCCAGCAGCTCCAGGCGGCCTTTGCTGGCTGTGTGCGGCTGGTGCTGGGGTCGTCACCTCCTGTGGCGCCGCACATCCTATCCGTGCCCCCAGGACCCGTGCCTCGCAGCACCTTAGCCAGCCCCTTGCAACAACACCAGTGACTTGGATAAAATATGGCATGACATGGTTTTTCTCTGTTTTTTATTGTGAGGAACAGCAGTCGCAGCCTGTGCCTGTGCGTCGGTGGCGGGGCTGAGAGACCAGTGTGCAGTGTGTGACCCAGCGAGCGCCTCGGCGTCCCCCTGCCTCCCTCTTTTGTTTTCCGTGGGCCGTCTTCTGAGTCACGCTCAGTAGATGTGGATGCATTTGTCGATCTTACCCTTGCTAGAGGCATGGACTCGCTGTTCCCACACCGCTTTCCAGGGCCCACCGCCCTTCTGTGGTGTGCAGGGGCCCCTCGGGCACCCCTGGGTGCAGTCCTGGGGCTCTACTGAGCCCCCTGCCCCATGCCGGCTGCCCATGCCAGCCGCCCCGCGTCCCAGCAGCGCTGCTGCTCTGCACTGGCGCTGCGCTGGGCGAGCCGGCCAAGGCATGGTGCAGCGCAGGGACGCGGAGCTCCCTGCCCACCTCTGCTGCTCCATTACTCTTTGGGGAAGAGGCTCTGACCTTATTCCTTGTGCTAAGAGAGATGCATCGGGAACCAAATGAGGGCAGTAAAGTATAATAGAAGGCTTTACAAATGAAAGTTTTGTTTCTGCTTGTGCAATACCTTGTTTCCCCCTCGTGTATCCTGGGAAATCAGGCTGATCAATAGTTCCCATTTCAGCACAACTGCAGCGAGCATTACAACTGTATAAAATTTACAACATTGTCTGCTGTAAATTTTAATTGGAAAAGCTTCATAGCTTTACCCTCTATCTTTGTGCCTTTAAATGTATTTGATTAAAAAAAAAAATCAAACGAATTTACAACATATAATATCATGTCATACACTTTTTATTGACAGTGTAATATAAATAGTACAAACCCACATTCCTGCTGGAAGAGAAAATGGCTGTAAAAATAGCTGGAGAAAGCCGGGAGTGCGGACGAGGGCGTGTTTGGGAGCCACCAAGCCCATGGTGCCGGCCAGGTGCCATGCGGCCTCGCTCGCGGTGCTGGTGACAGGGACCCTCGCGTGCTCGCGGCGCACGGAGCCCGGCAGAGCCGCTGCAGCCACACAGCCGGCACAGCGAGGAGCCGCAGTGCTGCGCAGGCAGGAGAAAATGTCGCTTTCAGCACAGCTTTATTTCTGTCACAGGTCAGGCTTAAAATGCTGTGTGATACAGTTATTGACTCTAATCTGGGCATAAACACAAGTCCTCAAGCACCAGCCCAATTAATAATTTGCATAATTAACACGCATATTAAATAGGGACTGGCCTTGCATCTGTATTTGCAGTGATAGGGGTAATGAGGGCTAGCGGAGCGGCGCCTCGGGCTGGCGTGAGCAGACGTGTGGCAGTAGTAATTTTTGCTTGGATTGACAACTGCTAGACAAGCAGTCCCAGCATAAAACTAAACCCCGTTTGGCAGAATTAATCGTTGACAAACTGCTCTTAAAGCTGTAACATTGTTTCTGTCAGTTGTTCGGTTTGATGTCACTGTTAGACATAATAAATCAATAGTGTCAGAATTTGGTAATGTTTATAGCTAGCAAGGTTTATTATTTCATATGACTGTCATGTACAAATAGTGGTTATCATGGCTGCCTCTAAATTATCAAAGGCAGAATATTGCCTGGAATATATTTCTTAAATTCCTTCTCCAATTAATCCTATTGATTGTTGGCAGTGATGGGGCCCACTTGTGTTTTGGGAGGGGTGGTTTTGTCCTCTGTACATTTTTTAAAGAAAAGTTGCAGCCGTTGTACACGGCAGGATTTATTGTCTCTGGCTCACAGGCTGGACAGCAGGTCTTTGCTTTATGAACCTCCGTTTTCCTGCTTAAGTTGCGGATTTCAGGCTGTTGTTGAATTCCCTGGAGCAGTTTCATGAAGTCAGTGTGGGGTGGGCAGGGCAGAAATTTGCTGATCTGAGCAGGGTTAAAATCACATCCCCATGAGAGGGGTCTAGCCCTGGGATGGGGATTTATTATCCACCGGGAACAGGACTCCGGCAGAGGTGGGGACAGACTCCTGCTTCCACCTGGGTGTGTGGGAGAGCACGTGCTGCGATGCGCGGGCCCCCTCGCGCGTGGGTACCTGTGCACGCATGGCTCTGCAGCGTGTGTTGATGGTGGAGAGCACCGTATGGACTTGGCGCCAGAGCTGCCGAGGTCCCCTCCTTTGCGTCATCCCGTGCCCAGGTCCTGGGGAGGGCGATCCCTCCTCTTCTCTGCCATGGCTGCATGCCATGTGCCGCATGCCATGGACCACGTGCCGTGCCATGCACCACAGCTCCACGTAGTGCCAGGGGGTGACTCTGCCCACCTTTTCCCTGCCCTTGTGGCACCATTCCACCCCAAGCACCAGGGTTTGACCCATTGCACCGCTCTGCTCATCGCATGTCCCCGGGGGACCCTCCCCCACACCCAAAGGGAGGAGCTGGTGGGATGGGACAGGTCCTGGGCTAGTCTAAAACTGTCCCCTCACCAAGGCAGTGCGTATAAATTACGACAATAAATTACTGCAGCCCCAGGGTAAAAGAAGCATCAAGTTATGACTTTTACATGAGTATTTAGTCAGCCATTCAATAAAAAATAGGTCTTCCAGTTGCACAGTACCATTTATCAGCTACATATTTATTATTTATCATAGCTACACGATGCAAATGTGAATTACCTAAGCTGCTTCTCCAAGGAGCACTTGCTTTTATAGAAATGTAAACATATATAATACAGTTTGCAAAATCAGATACCAAGCTTTGAAAGGAAAAAGAAATTAGGCATTCAGATTTTATTTTTGCTTTCATTTCTATGCAATAAACTATCTGTGCTACAGTTTCCTTCTAAAGGTCATTTCCAAGATTAACTTTTCCCTAACTCCCTGCTGCACTACGGACTGCCCTGAAGAGGGAACGCGCAGTGCCTGCTCGTGCCTGGACAGAGGAAGGAGATGGCGTGGGGTCATGGCTCTCACATCTGTGGCCAAGACGCTTTTGCAGGTGTTTGCAGGTGTTTGCATGTGTTCGTAGCTAGGGCTGATCCTGCCAGCCGCTGCAGGGCTCGCGGTATCTGTGCCCGGAGCACCATGGGGCTTGCCAGGGTCAGTCAAGGTGGGGGTCCAGCGGCTGGATGGGCTTTGCTGAGCTGACCCCAGGTGTTCCCACCCCCAGGATCAATCCCCTCACCAGGTGACAATTATTTACAGGCAGGAAATACCTGCAGTCATTAAAATTCCTCCCACATTTATTTGAGCTCTGGTAGTCTATAAAGTGATTTCAATTCTAAAAGAGGGATTTGAAGATTTCTTCCCTGCTCCATGTTTCTAGACTTTCTTAGGTCCTACAGGGAATTTCAGGCCTTGAAGTATTTCACTTACATGAATTGCCTTTCAGTCTCAAAAGTCTTTTTACATCTGAGAGCCCTTTCCTGGTGCAGGGGTGGAGGGGCGCAGGCAGGCTGGCACGCCAAACTGGGTGAGGGGAGCTCACCCCACCTCCCCTTGCCGGGACACAGGGTGGCAGCGGGGCTGGGGCTGTGCCTGGGGGTGCCTGGAGCAGGCGTGAAACCAGCCCGTGGGCATGGCACTGCCGCGGGCTGGTGTTGGCATGAGGAAATGCTGATCTGGCACTTTGCTTCTGGAGACCCTGCACCTCCTCCTCCTCTGCCTTTCTGGGGACAATCCCCCTCTCTGATACAGCAACCCCCACACTCAAATCTGGGCAAAAGCCTCCTTTGACTGCAAGCACAGCCTGTGGGTGCTCCTGCCCTGGGGGTCCATCTCACCCCCCATCATGGCGCTGACACCCATAGCTGGGGGACTGTGCTCACCAGATGTGGTTTTATAACCAGGGGTAGGGAAGAGGGGTTTTGCTTTTTTGTTTGCAGCAAGTGATATAAAATCTTCTGGAGAAAGTGTAAATGACAGGAGTAAATTGCTGAAGTTGAAGCTGTTACAAAGCTGAAGTGTTCAAAGCTCTGGTGGTGGGTCATGGAGGGGTCTGTGCCTCAGCCTGGGGTCTGTTTCCCAGAGCTCAGGGGTGGCATTTGTGAGAGAGAGCTGCCACACAGGCCGGGCACGTCCCCTCCAGCCCGCTGTGGTGCCTTGGCACCACCCGCAGCACCCTGGGGTCCGGGGCACCATCTGCTCCGGCTCACTGCAGCCCTTCAAGTTGCAGTCAGGGTTATGCACACTGAGGTACGGCTGCGCACCTGGCTGCTCTCAGGGTCTCCTCGCCCTGTGAGCACTGTCCCCCCGGCCTGGCAGCAGTGCCAGTGGTGTGGGGAGGGCCGCAGGGTAGCCTAGCTGGGGCAGCAGCCTGGCTGTGCTTTTGTTCTGTCTTGGAGAAAAGCCTGTGGCTGCTGTGACACATGGCTCGACTGCAAGCGGGTCCTCGCTGCGGGAGGAGGGCTCCTGGTGCTGGCACGGGTGCTGCGGTGATGTTGTTGAGGGACTTGGTGGCCTGGGAGCACTCGGGCTCCTGTCGCTGCTGGTGGCACATGACAGCAGCGCGTTAGCACCAGTTTGCTGCAGATGAGACAGAAGAGCTGCTCTTCTCTGGAGAAGGCCTTTTCCTATGGGTGGCCATGGGCTTGGCGGTCCCTGCGTTGTGGAAGGAGCCAGCCGGAGCTGTGCGACCAGCACGGAGGCGATGACGACCGGCTGGATTTTCGGGGGGGAGGTCATTAGTTAACGCATCCGAGGGATGCACGGGAGAATAACAGCACATCAGTTAGGATGCTAATTCACTCGACTGGCAGCGAGCACTGCGAAATGACAGCTTGGAGGGGTGCGGGGGAGGGTCTGAAAATGGCAGCAGATTGGTATTTTGAAAGGGGAGGGAAGTTTTATAATGATGAATAAGAAAGATGACATTTGGTGCTCACATTTAACTTGCATTGGCTGTCCGCAGGAGGGTCAGTGTGTGTAACCTCCCGTGATGAGGCCCGGGGCTGCCCAGCAGCTGACTGGGTGTATACCCTTCAGACGGGAACAAAAAAGAAAGGCCCAGATAATTAGGCCAAGTTGAACTGCAGGAGGTAGCCAGCTTCTCTGCTGCCTTTTGTATATTCATGACCCAGCTTGATTGATGGAAGGACAGTGTTTGGTGACACTGTCATTTGCAAGTTGAAAGGTAGACTACAGGCTGGAGCTATGCTCAGATGTGCCTTAAAGGGTCCTACAATAAGCTCATTTGGATGCTGATGATGTTCGCATCTGCATTTCTTTGTTTCTAACTGTTTCAGGAGGACATCTGTTAATTTGTATAGATTAGCTTGGATGCTTTCATTTAAAAACATCAAATTATGTAGCAGGACTGTTTATTATAAAAGTTTCCAGGAAAGTTTAAACTGATTTGGAAACCATGCAGAGCGTAATATTTAAAAGCAGGATAAAAAAAATAATAGTAATACTTATATTCGCATTCAGCCTCCCATGCCCAGAAATTAAGACTTGTATTTCTGCTGCAACGTTATCAAGAAGCATTAGCAAAAGCATCTGTTGAATTATAAATTTCAGGATAAATGAGGCTTGCCAAATTTCATATCTGCTCAGGAGAGGAGGGCCTCCTTCACTGGACAGTGAAAGCCTTTACGGGGGGGGTGGGGGGGAGTGAAATGTAATTAATTCACGGGGGAAAATGCTTTTACTGTGTAATATTTAGTCACATATGTCAAGAATAATAGTGCTTCTGTCAGAGAAGTTCCATTTTTTACAGGTATTGCTTTCAGAGAGATAGCGGGATGCGAGTTGGGAGGAGGTTTCATGCCTTGGGTCTGGCTACCCTCAGCGCAGCACCTCTCGGTTGGCACCAGCAGTGTCCTCCTCTGGCGCCGTGCATGCCAGGACGGGACACGCCGAGCGGGTCACAGTCCCACTCCCCGACCCAGCGACGCTGGGCAGGCAGCAGGGATGGCTCCAGCTCACTCCAGCTTCAGTCCAGTGCTTGGCTTTTTGCAGAGACCTTTCCTCATACGCCCCTTCCCTGGGACACGCCGGTGGCTGCTGTGGCCGTAAAACCTGGTCTCCTTCCAGGTACTTTCAGCGACATTAATTGATGGCTAAGCAGGCTCTGCTCTCGTGCTTCTGCTCGGCACCGGGTGTCTACCTCCCAAAGAAGCCTTCACCATCCCAGTCCACAAGGCCCAGAAACATGCAAATTGGGGTCAGGAGGCCACCCTGGGCTGGGGCAGACCCACTGCAGGGGCACTTGCTTGCCCGCTCCTCCTCATGCCCCCGAGCCATGGTGCACGGCCATGCTGGCAACAGCACTGGCTCAGCACTGGTCTGCTGAAGCACCTTCCTCAGCTGCGCTTGGAAATTTATGGCTGTAACTCCCGTCTCTGCACTTATTCCAATTAACACAGAAACCCTAACTACCCAGATTGAGGGAGCGGGGAGTCCATAAATGGAGAGCGACATGGCAGAGCTTGGCAGCTGCCTGAGCACCAAGGTGTCCAAAGATGGGGAAATATCAGTTTAGGGGACACCAACAGTGAGCAGACATGTGGCACTAGGGCCACAGGCATTGGGGATGGTCCTGAGACCCACTCGTGCTTTTGAGAGGTCTGGGCATGGGCTGGAGGAGAGTTTGGGGCCAGCCCTCACGCCTCCTGAGCCCTGCATGTGGACGTGTGCCATGTCCCAGCACGTGCCCCCACCAGACAGAAGTGCCCATCACCCCCAGGGGCAGAGGGCACCTTCCCTGCTCCGTGCCCCCCAGCCCTGCATCCTGGCACGCTCCAAGATCCTGGCAGCCATCCCAATGCTGCGTGCGTGTCTTCTTGTCAGAGTTATAGGATGGAGATCAAGGGAGGGTTTCTGGGGCAGCCAGCATGGTGACAGCATCCGGGAGCCATGCTATGGCGAGAGGGCAGGCCCAGGCAGAGGTCCACCATGCATGGGGGTGGGCGTGCAGGCACCACCCACCGAAGCCCAGCAGGATGCTTGGGGCCAGCATGGTCCATGGGGATCGGGACTGGGTGCAGGGAGTGGGGTGCAGCCTGCCTGTGGTGGCTGGGGAGCGCAGCATGCTGATGCAGGGTGTTATGATTGTAAGCATATGCTGGCTATTAGTGTGCCTTTTATTTAATTTTTTTTTTTTTTTTAATACAGTTTACATTGCTAGTGGCAGTGCAGGCTTAATTGCTACCTTGCCTGAACGCAGCTCAGTTTTGTAGTTACTCAAGCAGGAGGTTTTTAAAACTGTGAAATAGTTTCCCCTCCTGCATGCCCCCAGATCAGGTAGAAAATGGGGAAAGAACTGCTAAATGATGTATTTAGAAAAAGCTGTTCTACAAGAGTATTTGAAACATTACAGATCTGCCAGAAGGTCCATTAACATAAATGTTTAACTCAGACACACACAAACTTATGTACCGAAATGAAAATGTTTCATGCATTAATTTGCTGCAGAAGGTACTAACATAACAATTAGAACAACATTCTGCCTGCTTATACTTAAATTTCCTGGGGCAGTGTTTCGGTGGTAATGCATAGCATTGATATAGGATCTCCTTGACTCTTTGCACAGCACACCACAGCACTGCAGTTCATTCTGCTAAATCAAATTCTTACAGTTTTAAATCTGGCATCGAAGGAACTGGGAGAGACTGACAGTAACACAGAGTTTTGGGAACTGGGGTGCTGGCTTTGGTGCCCTCTACGCAAATCAGCCAACGCCACGTGCCCATGCTCCCAATGTCCCACGCTATGTTGGTACACTAACAAAGAAGCCTGCCTCTTCCTTTTGCTTGCTTTGAAAGTGGATGGCAAAGACAGTTAAAATAAAGCAGAGGAACCATCAAGCTAGGTAGTGTAATGCTGGGCTCATTTCATTAGTGCTCCCGGTTTGGTTCTGTCACATCCATCGTTTTTGCTGGGCTCGGTGTTTTTTCCTGGCCCTGTCTTGCAGGACGAGCTACCCTCTCGGAGAATGTCTGAATGCTGAGTTCTCCCAGCATGCAAACACTGGCTTCACTAGCTGGGAATATGGAAACACCGGGGGTTTCCATCCCAGTCCCGCGGCTGATGTGGAGCCGGATTTTGTTGTTGGCATGCTGATCCCGTCACATGGTGCTGCGCTGCAAACCTCCGACAGCCGCCGCGCAGGGTGGGGGAGCAGCAACTGCAAACATTCCTCCTCCAAGCAAATGCTTGTCCTAAACTGAGCACCGTAGAATAAAAATGGAAACATAAAAATAGCAGTTGGAAAGATAAAACAGCATTTATAGTACTAATAAAACCGTTGTGGCTTCCACAGGAAAACATGCTTTGTAACCTAATGCTTACCTGGAAAGACTGTCGAGTTTCTGAGAGTTATAGCTGTTTTTGTAAGAGAAGCACAGAGATTTGCTTCAGGGCTGAGTGATAGATTCTCCTGCCTGGAGCATCCCAGTGTGTTTATACATGGCTTGTATGGCAGCTTTCATAAGACATTTACCCCATGATTTGCGATGAGCTTATGTGTGAATAATTAATGGCAATTAATCCTTAATTACAGTAATTAGGCAAGTCACAGGAAATTAAGCTGCAGCTGGAGAAGACCATGCCTGGGAAGAGAGGATTGGGGGCTGTGTGAATGTGCCATTCACTGACAACATTACGAGGATGAGCAGTATTCAGCAGCTTTGGCATTTCTATTGGCAGCCTTGGGTAGGACAAGAACGCTCGACATTAGCAGCAATCTATAGTTGTCTACAAGAGTTTTTAGTTCAAGTGCCAAAATGTTATGTTGCATATGGTGATTATCTAAGTTTATTGGTTGCCATAATTCAAATGGGTGTAATTGTTTTTGGCTTGATAGTGACATTAGAAACTGGAGCTTTTATGTGTTCATAGGTTCTGCTGGCATCAGCCATGGTTCAACTTCTAGAAACAATTCATCCAGGTTTGCAATTACGAAAACGGATACTACAAATGGCTTGAAATTAACAGAGAAATTTTCAATGATTAAAAAAAAAGACAACAGCAAAACTGGCGGTTTCTCACTTGAGCAGCTAATTGCTTTATTATTAGCTGCCTTTCCCATTGAAATGAGGATTGCACAAGGTACAGCATGTGCAGTCTGCTGTCTGGTTTGGGGACTGGGACCAAATGGGAGAAAAATGGGAGCCGTGACAGGCAAGAGTTTGCAGGCAGGAAAGCCCCATCTGAGATCTCGTGTGCTAATCCTGAGCCATGCCATCATACTTGAAAGCAGGTCTGTGCTAGAAGCCTTTTGCCCTGGGCAACCCACAGCGAGGCTGTTTTGCAGCTCAAGAGCAGCAGCCTTCCCCATCATTAATGTGCAAAGTTTTTAAACCTCATGATTAAACATGTTTCAGTAATTTACTAGGTTTCCAAGTGGCAATGTTTGTGCCAGCAACAATCTGGGGCAGAGGCATGGAGGGAAGCACACATTAGTATCAATGAAACCTACAAAAAGCAATCAGTAATTTATGAGCTTGTGGAAAAATGCCCACATGTTCTCATCAAATTATAGGGTTCCTATAATTTACTCAGTGACTACAAGGTGCACGCTCCCAAACCTGCTGTGGTGTGTTAACTGAACCTCTGATTAGATTTAATCCAAACAACTAATCTGTTAAGGGGTCCTGAATAAATAGGAGATATGGCCAGGCCAGGGTATTATTTCAGACTAAGACGACAACTGATGAGGAGGTCAGCCAATTACACACTAAAAATGTACAGTAATCTGCTGCAGGTCAGGTATGTTTACAGCGACCCAGCCTAAATACTGCATGTATGCCTTCGGGTGGCTTGCGCAGTGCGAGTCTCTAGCAGGGAAGGCAGGAGGAAGATCTCTTAACGTTTTAGAAATAAAAGCCTGTAGCCAGATGTTTGTGAGATCTGTACTTGTTTGTAATACGGAAACGTGTAAAAACTTCAGCTCCTTGCATGTGGAATCTAGATCAATTTTTAATTTACTTGTACGCATGGATGACTCATTTGAAAAAGAAAATTGTGGCGTCAAAAAAAAGACATTTCAGTGTGCATAGGTTGCTGCATTTATCTGTTTCTCATGCACTCCAGAGTGGAAATAAGTCACAGTATCTTAATAATGGTCTTGATTTTATAAATGATTTTTCCCCTTGAAATAAGCAATCCATTCATTTTAATATGTAGAATTGGTTTGCTAGCAGGGCGACAGTTTAAAAAGACTTCCAACTGTGACACAAGTGCAACCATATTGCTTCCTATTACTCGCTAAGGTAGTTGTTTAGAAGAGAGAATGTTCTCCCTGGAAATGTTTAAAGTGCTGTAATTTTATTTAGGATAATGAGGATTTATAACAGTTTTACCATATGAAAACCTGCCTTTAGACAGAGCGAAATAGGCGGTTGCGGTTATTGAGTGTGCTAACGGTGGGGTTTTGTGCGTGGTAAGGCAAGGGGAGGTGTTTGTGTCTGGTCGTGCAGCAAATCCGTCACCGGGCCCAGAACATTCCCCACTGCCGCGTGGGATAATTCATCACCAACATGTATGGATTTCTCTGCTTTAATCGCTCTAGATGTTAATTAAAATCCTGTTTTATAGAATATTTTAATTTCGAGATTTGCCTAGCTGTACAGCCTTGGCTATGTTTTCAGGATTGAGCCGCCTAATAACAAATAGCTGAATTTAAGCCTAGACAGGAATTTGGGGGAAATTCCAGCCTGCTGGAATTTGCGGGGAGTTTGGCCGCCGGCATAAGGGGGACCGGGGCTGCCACGCTGTGTGCTGCTCGGCTTGGCTGTAAGGGCGTCTACATTTATTTTTGTCGTTAGGCCTTTAAACATTTTTAGCTCATTAAAACTGCTTTCCTTTCATTACTAATATTGCTTCCTGTGCAGTATCGGCCGAGCTGAGCTGGTATCAGGGTAGTGGCTTAACAGTACATTTAATGCCCTGTTTATAAATATAAAGGAGAAGGAATTGAACTGTTACAGATTTTATCAGGTTTTATCTCCTCACTGAAAATCTTAGCTCTCAAAACATTTCTAATTTCCCTTATTTGAAGGCTCAAACAGTTTCAAATTACTGCCCGTGGATTGTTCTTGACATCGAGAATGGTAAATTTGAGCTGTGGAAACGCTGGAATGTGTGGTGTGTGCTTTTCCTGAACAAGGGAATTCAACGGGTAAATTACAGTCATTTACTTGGAGTGTAATTTACTGAGAGCCTTTAGGCAAATGCAGGAGAAAGGACAGCAGAACAGAAAAAATAGCTAAAACAGGGGGCTCCCCCTCCCTATTCACATGAAATACAATCTATATTCACGTGACAAGGATAATAAAAACTTTCTTATTTAAAATACATATAATTCTTATTATTTTTTCAATTCGTAAGGCAGGCATTTGTAAGTATGACTGATTTATGTGAAGATAAGATTTTAAATCTTGCTAAATTATCCACACATCTTCTTAGCGTTGTGTATTTTGCATATATCAGTATCTGCATGCAATCATCCCATATTTGAAATTGATAAACCTGTTAATTTTATGCCTAATAACAGATCAAGTATCTGAAACTGTCATTGAGCTAAATGGAAATTACTGTTTTCATCTGATGGAAATATTCAATATTTAATCAATTTTTAAAAAATAAAAACGTTTATCTAATGGAATCTGTGACAAAGATACGCACTTGATTTTTTATGTGAAATTAGAGCCTAAAAATAAATACCGGCATATTTTTTCCTTCTTTTAAATGGTGGAAATATGGTAAAGAAGCAGCCAACGTTTTCTAATCTCTAAGTACATGCACATGTAGAATAATTCTCAGGAAGTATTCTGACCAAGGCTTTCCACGTAAAGCAGTGTGCATTGCAGTAATTGCTAAGCAAACAGAAGGCAGTGTTGTAAAGTGGTTTTGTATAGCATATTGTAATTTGACACTTAAGTTGTGCCCTGCATTACCCTGTGTCATAATTGATGGCTAAAGAAAAGCACATGCTATGCTAATCCTTTGTTAGAATAGCTTGTTAAATTGTGGTTGCCAATTTAAAATAAACTATGGAATGCTTGTCTATATTTTAAGGTTTGTAGTCTACAGTTTTAAACAGTCATTTTAAAGCTGTTTTTCAACTTTATGTTGCATGCACACTATTCTGCCTTTGCACACAAGGTCAGCATGTTCGCTAGTTTAATAGCAGACCATCAAGAACAAAATCAATGAGCTGCATGTTTCACACTAGTATCACAAGGGATTTTCCCATTTATGGCACATTTGTGTACTGATCCCGAGTTTAAAATGACAATATTGATGCCCTATTAGGGCTGTACCGAAATGGACATTGTATGGCTGATGCTAAAAGTTGTCTGAACTCACTCTTTTCCCAGACTCGTGTTCTACTTTTTGTCTAGCTTAACAAATATAAATAATCCCAGACAGCCTTCCTGCACCGCAGCACAGAGAGGGGCTAAGCTCCCACGTCGCACGTTTGCAATAGGTGGAATTCCTCGACTGCAGATTTCAAATCAAGATTTTCCGTAGTTGGTGCGAGGAGGATTATGAGGCTGCGTCTAAATAATCATCTGTGTGCTGATTACTGAAAATAAAGTGGCATTATTGCTTATGGATGAGATAAGGCAGCTCTGCCCTGGGAAGACGCAAGTGCGAGTTCTGTGGGAATTTTATGAGTCCTGGTGCGGTGTAATCAGCCGCCACCAGCTCTAATGGAAGGATAGCTCCCCGATCTGTGGGGGAATATATCCTGTGCCACGGAGAGGAAATGTTACTTCTGCAGAAGAAAATGATTTAATGTTGGTAGAAGGGTTATTCATTTATAAGGGATTAAAAATGACTTCAATATAATACCTTTAATTTGTAATAATGGTCTGCGGGACTGTTTCCTGTCTAAAATAAACCGTTTGACTGGCATGTTCATTTTGATCCATTCAGTTGTATGGTATATTAGAGGGGATAAAGGTATTATTTTCAGTTATTGTATATTCAATTAAGCTGGTGAGGTCCCCAGTCACTGGGTAGCAGCGAGGTGTAAGGCTACCCCATGGCCAACGCCTGACCCTGGGGAAGCCGGATTCCTTGCCTGCCTGGGGAATCAAGTCACTGCCCTGCCGTGACTTGCCTGCCCGCCACGGCACGGCACAGCTCGGGGGGCACGACTCTGGCACGCAGAGTGCGGCTGCTTTTGTTAATTGCACTGATGGGAGTAAAGCATGTGAACGTTGAAGCCTGGGGTGTGCAGAATGCTTTTGGTTTTGAAGGACTGCAAGGAAAAAAAAAAAAAGAAAGAAAGAAGGAAACCTTTGCACTTGAGCTCTGTACATAATCAGCTGTGTCACTTTCTGAAGGGCAAACACTGTGTGTCTGGAGGTGGGTGACACTTTGTGTGGCCTGGACCCCAGTGGCTGCAACCACAGGGCTTGCCCTCCCGCCCCGGAGCCCAGAGCTCCCTTGCACAGCCCCTTTGGGGTGGCTGCACTCCTTGTGGGCACTAATCCTGGACAAAGAGGGATGGTGACGGTGCTGCATGCCATCCGAAGGCACTCAGGTGACAAAACACGTTCACCCTCGCTTGAGCTGCCCACAGATCAGTTGTGTGTCCTCTTGCAGGGCTTGATTTGTCTGTTCACTGGGAAGTAAACAAGTGGAGAATCAGCTCGCTCTGATTCAGCACGCGGGGTGTCACTGGTTTTTAGGATTTAGCAACAGGATTTGCTGTGTTGCATGCTGGTTTTGTTAAAGTTTCAGGTTTTAGGAGCACCACAAAATCTCAGCTTCCTAGTCAAAAAAGAGGTGGCTTCCAGTCTTTACAGACACATTGAAAAGGTTGAAAAGGTGACCCAGTAAGTCTCCAGCACAGGAGAGCGGATAACAGACTTCATGTTTATTACTGCTAACATTCTCATGCTTTTTAAATTAGCACTGATGGGGGGAGGAGGAGAGAGGAATCTGGTGCATATTTTTGTGAACGATAGTATTAGCAGCTCAGTAAAGGGCAGCATTCTCAGAAATTCTCTGACCAGTGCTGATGTGCCTGGAAGCACTAGGCAATAAAGAAAGGTTATGAAAAAATCCCCAAATTCTGAAAAATAAACATACAAAGAGGTGTCTTTCAGTGTAACTAAAGAATAGACAGCAGTAAACAGCTAAACAAAATAAACATATAGTGCTTGCAAATTTAGTTTTGTTACAGATCAAAAATACAAGACAGAGCACTATCTGGTAGTGAAATACAAGCAGAATTAATTTGAATAAACATTTCCAGCATGGCTGTTCTGGAAAGAAAGGCATGCTCTTCTTGCGATGTTTGGTACAAAGTACCAATAATGCAGCAGAATCCTGCTCTCCTGCTTTAATTCTTGTGTATTTAGTGCAGAACTGCTGTGGGGTTTATTGGGAAAGAAAAAAACCCACCAACGAACAGAGCCAATTTTGATTGGAACAGGCAGGATTAAAATGCAGGATTATCCCTGCAAAGGGCTATATCGGGTGTGCGACTCACTGACCTTTTTGAGGAACGAGCATATGTAGAGTTGTGCTAGAATAAATCCTAATGCCCGTGAACTTCCCATGAGCAGGCGAACATGCACACAAAGGGCGTCCTGGGCAGTGCTCTGCTACCTGTGACCAGTACCGGGCGTTCGTGTGTGTACGTTTAATTCCAGTTCTCAGCCCAAACAGTGTCTTTGTATGAATGTGTGCTTGGAAATAGTGTTCCTATAGGTTCGGGTGATATAAATAATGTATGTGGAGAAGCTCATAAATGTAAGCTCGAATTTTCCTCAGTAGTTTTTGTTCTCAATCACCTTGATGAAACAATCTTGAAGGCGCTCTCCTTTCCGTGGCATTTGGAATGAGTCCCTGACAGGCTGATTTTCCACCCCTGTTGTGATGCTGCTTTCTCTAGTTAATATTCCTCTGTAAGTGTCGTACCAAAGTAAACCAAAGGAGCCCAGCTCATGACACTAAGGCTGCATTTGCATTAATTATGCAGTCAGGGCTGGTGAGAAAATGCTGTCACAGAGAGAGAGGCAGTAAATGAGAACCCTCCGAGTGCGCCTGAATGAAGAGCATTAAGTTCATTTACATGGGAGCAGGACGAGCCGCTCAGGCTGCGGAGAGGGAACAATGGCATTTCTCTTGTCGGCTCGCCCGCCGTTATTGTTCTGTGGCTTAATGACTTAAAGGCAGAGTGGTTGTGCTGACAAAAAGACAGCCAAGATCCCTTTGGTATTAATAACGGCAATAATAATTAATAATATCCCACTAATCGGGCAGCCCATGCCAGCCCCCAACCCAGCAAAGCCCTGCCCGGCGGGAAGGCCACGGCCTGGCCTGGTGCGAGGTGTCCCAGGCTGCCATGGCCCCTCGCGCCCCTCTCTTGCCTGCCAGTGTCGCTCGGTGCTGTCACTGGGCCCCCTCCGGGGGCACCGGGCTGGGGGACAGGCCCTGCACTGCTGGGGGGCCGGTGGGAGAGGAGGGGCCGCGGGGCCATGGGGCTGGGGCCTGCCTGGGCGGCCTCTGCGGGGCTGCCAGGCCTGGCTCTGCCAGGGAAGAGCAGGAGTCTTTCTGTTTGTTTATTTTCCAGTGATTTTTCGTGTGGTTCCAGCATCCAAGCCTTTAGTTCTATAGTAAAATTGCTCCTCTTGGTGCCAGGACTAATGGTGGAAAACGGCTCATTTCTCCCTGGAATTTTGCCCTCTTTGCTGCCGAGAGCGGAGGTCCCCGCTGATGGGGCAGTGCTGCGAGACCCCCCCATTGCCAACCCTCATCCCAAACCCACGTTAAAATGCCGGAGACTCCTTTGGCTAACGGCACAAATAAGGGATGTGAAACCACGTGTGAAAATATCTCCTGGGTTTTCTGAGTAAACTTCACATGAAAATACGAGCGTAGAAAGGCAGAGTGCCTGGGTGGGTGGGTGGATGTGGATCGAAGTACTCCCACCCTGGTCTTAATGATGATCAGCTGTGAACTATGGTACATGTGTGTTTAAATGAAGGCCACCCTGCCTGCTCCGCCACTGCCCATTGCGTCCCCGTCTCCCTCCCGCCCTCGTGGATGTTTCCATGTACGAAACAGGGTGTATCAGAGCTGTGCTGACAATGATGTCTGCCCTGTGCTGCATCCAGATGACACCTCTGATTTCACCGTATTCACTCTACAGCAGTTGGGTTTCTCCAGACTCTTCTTCTGCCATCTATGTGCACATGTGCATCATGTGCACTACAGAAGGAAAGCAAGATTTGTGACTTGTACGCTTATGGAGATACAGATATGGAAGGTGTTATGTATGGTCACTAGGGAGAAATATTAATACGTAGGTAAAAAATAAAAGTTGTGCTCCTTAATCCATTTATACGTAAGGATTGATCTCTTAATCTATTACAATACAATAGTTTGTGACTTCTTTTCATCAAATTGTGGAGGTTTCTTTTAAAGTTCAAAACTTGTTGTCATCTCTCTTCAAGACTTTCAGACACTTTAAACTACAGTTTAAATTTAAAGTAACTTTTTTTATTCATATGCTGACATAATTTTCCTTGGAATGATTTATATTTCAATAATAGTTTAAATTACATTTTGCATTCTGTGCTTTGATGTCATGCAGGAGGTGTCATCACAAGATAAACTTTCACATCTGAGAGTCAATAAATTGTGCTTAAGTAGTCTAATGAAAATACTGTAAATGACTATATAGAGTTATACACAGTAGAGATGCGCAGTACAGATACACATATATATTTAACAAAGGACTGTGTTTGATCATATGGTGTCATTAGCTTTGACACCATTGCATGGTACCAGTTTACAGTGATATGAATCCTATAATACTATATCATGCTTTTATCCACTAAATAAAAACCTGCCCTATGTTTTATTACAAAGTAGGTGGCCTGGAGGAAAAATAT
Source organism: Falco peregrinus (assembly GCF_023634155.1). Taxonomy (NCBI): domain Eukaryota; kingdom Metazoa; phylum Chordata; class Aves; order Falconiformes; family Falconidae; genus Falco; species Falco peregrinus. Next base: position 52,378,990 of record NC_073721.1, read on the forward strand.
ATGTATTCTTTCCTTTTGGAATAAAATATGCATTTGGGCTTCTCATTTCATCTCCAATCTGTGTTATTCCTTAAAAATGCAGAACTGCCTGAAGTCCTCTTTAATATTTAATTCAACAACTTTTTAATCTGTCATTATGCTGTGATGAAGTAAGCATCAAGTGTCGCTGAAAAAGATTAAATTATACTTGGAAATAGGAATTGAAATGATTTAGGGTTGGAGGCTGAATATTTGCTTTGCACAAGTAATAATAGTAGGAGCTTGGGTGAAGCACGGGTTTGGATCTGGCTCTAATGCCTCTGCCGATCCCCTCTCCCTGGTGGCTGCCCCTTGATTTACTCTGGCACTGCCAAGCTTTATTTGATTTAAATGGAAGTAGGAAGTGGAAATTCCACACTACAATACATTAATTACTCTCTGCTACTCCTTACACTGATTTTCTTTTTCTCTGTAAACGTCATAAACTCTGATGCAGGCAACCCAATGGATAGCTGCTCCGAGCTACCTTATATTTTCTTGTTAACAAGCTTATCTTAAAATGGAAAAGCAGGAATAATTAATATCTACCTCTGGAAGAATGGATGATGTGAAACGGTGGAACACTTGTTCCTGTCCATTCATGAGGGATGCCCCCATGTGTAACGAGAGGACTTGTGCCAGCATCATCCGATTGCTTAACTTAGGCTCTCACTCTCCCTTTCCCTTCTGAAGCTGCCTTTGAATTTCTCTGCTGGGTTCTGGAGAGAAAGGGAAGAGCAATATCACACGGCAGCCGTGAGAGACCCAGATTCAAAATCTGCTTTATGTGCAGTCAAACGAGCAGTGCTCGTGGTCCCACTTTGGCCGTGATCAGTGTGTCAGGAGCCCCATGCGCCGTTCGGCACTGTTGAGCGTAACTCCTTTCTCTCGGGGAGCACTTGCAGCGAATGGTGTGTGATGGGGGGCGAGGCAGGAAGGGAGGGGAAAGGAGATCCATGGTGCCCCCAGGCAGAGCACTTGGTGGGGCTGGACATCTCAGCACCCTCCCACACGACAGCTATTTCCAATCATATATAGCAAAGATAATTTTGGAATTGTGGTGAGTTTTCCTAGGAAGAACATCTTGGTGGATTTAATGGCACCGCTACCTGACAGAAGAAAAGCTATCTCAAAGCTCAGCTTCCTCTAAGGTGTGAGGGTGAAAGAGCCAGATTGTAGGAATGTTACGGAAATTTCTTTAACGGCTGCCTTTATTACAGGAAAGTTGTGTCTCCACTATTACAAGTTTTAGTCCGGAGTTTGATGGACCTTGAGGCCCATTTGAGAGATGGGCCCACTTTATTTGTTTATAATTCTGGTGAAACCACTCTTTCTTATATAGCATATTGTAAAAAAAGAATCCATTCCCTCATATCCAATGCATTATTTATAATTATTCTCCCTTCTTTGTAGAAATGTGACTATCTGTATGAATAATTGATTGCAACTATTAATTGGGGAACATGCAGTATTTTTATACAACTCGTGTTATCCGGCGCGAGAGCTGGGCACACCAGCAGCTCTGCAGCTCGTGCACCGGGGTTTCGGCCCTGTTGTCCTGCTGCCCACGCTGTCCCTGAGCCCCGGTGGGGGGCTTCTCTGCTTGTGGGGGCCCCACCAGCTCGCCCACCCCAAAGCAGTGCTGGGGGGGCACAGCCGGGTCCTGTGCTGCTGCGCACTCTCCCCGCTGCGTGCTGTGCCCCCGGGGCCCACTGGCTGGGGGGCTGGCAACGGGGGACTTGGCTGCTCCCCCCCGGGGAGGCTGTAGGTGTCTGCGAGTGCTGATCTGGTCTTGTGCAAAGGTGAATTTTGTCTGACAGGGACAGAACTTTTTTCTAGTCTAGAAAGATGTATAACGTACTGTCAGAGAACAAGCCTGATATGTGCCGCTGTAGAGCTGAGCACCTTTTAACCTCTTCAGACTGTAAATTCTGAGCAGTTGATATTTGAGTGTAATTCCTCTCAAACTGGCATTATTATTTGATTGCAATGAATTACCTTTTTAAAAAAAATCATAAGTATAAATTCACTTGACTGATCCTGCAAATTATTTATGATGTAGTGTTTTGGTCTAGGATAACCTTTTAAAATAAATCAGTTTTTCAATAATAGTTCAATGTTTGCCCACCTAATGGTGTTCCCATTAAGATCTGCATTTGTCACCAACCTGCCTTTTCAGCTAGTGCAGGAGACAAGTTACCGCCCCTAAACCCACTATGCTTGTAGGGTAAAGTAAATGCATGTCTTTGTAGGAGAATAAATAAAAAGAGCAAGCTGAGTCAATAAGCGGGTTCAATTCATGCCTCTAGCAATGGCGGACAGCTCATTTTGTAGATGTGGGTGTTTTGTTTACATTTATAATGCAGCTTTATTTAATGCTGACAGATATAGCTTGTGGCAAATGATAGTCAGAATGTATGAGCAGTCATAATGCTTCTGTCTTCTTATAGTGTGCTGCTGAAAATAAGCAGTTCACCTCTGTTTTTATTGAGGAAAGGATATGAGACAGCTATAGCTTCGTGAGGCTATTTATTGAGTTGTTTTACTAGCTGTGAACATGCCGCTTTATAGCAGTTGTGAAAATGGACTTTGCTAGTGTGTGGGAAAGGAAATAACATTGCAGTATACAAGGGTAGTAAAAAAACCCTCTATAAATAATTTTTCAGACTGAAGAATATTCTCATTTAAACAGCTAGAGAGTCTGGTGATTTTTGCCAGATGCCAGCTTTTCCTGGGATGGTGTTAGGTTACAGTTGCTCTATCAAACGCTATTAATACTTTAATGTAAAAAAATAAAATTTGGGTAAGCCCCTTCCAGCCGAGGTGTTCAGAAGCTTTGTAGGGAAAGTTTTGCATTGTTGCCGAGTCCTGTGTATTTACAAACCTATCAGTATTTAATAGTGCAGTGTGATCTTTAGATCCTCAGGTCCGGAAGGAAGGAGCCTGCCTTGTTTGGCAAGGCTTGCGAAATGCAGGTTTAATTTGGGCTCGACGTGGCTTTATGCTTCATGCTGGTGCGCAGCCCGTGCGTGGCTGCCGCGTGATGAGCACTCGCTGCGGGTGATGTAAGCGAGCTCTCTGTGCGCGCTATTTATACCGAAAGGAACTGGGGGCACGGCTCAGAATTCAGGTGACTCTTCGTAAGCAGGGTTTGTCCCCAGGAACGACGAGGCCAGGCTTTGGCGAGGCAAGATGCATTTCTGTTGCCAGGGCTCTCGCCCAGCGCTGCCGGGGCAGCTGGGGAGGCTAGCCAGGGGATTTGCCTCCTTCCACCCCAGCTGGCTGTCCCCAGTGCTGCTAGCCGATCTGCTGCGGTGAGAAAGCCCCAGCACCGGCAGCTCGGGTGCGAGCCGTCCCCCTAGCCCCCTAGCCCCCTAGCCCCCCGTCCCGAGGCAGCGGGATCTCATGGGAGCAGGGCTGCTCGGGCGTTTGCTGGAGGAGCCGCAATAGTGTCTGCCTTTACCTGACGCTGCTGGCAGCCGGCCATTTACTGCTGCTACATGCTACTTAGCTTGTGGTATTTTGAATCTTAAATATGTAAACTGTGGTATTAAGGATTAGGCAGGATTTGAGGAGTTTGCAGCCTTTTCTATTTTTATTCACGTGTTCAGCAGCAGCACTGAGGGGCACAAATCATTTTCATGTATGCAAAAATAATTTCGAAAATGGTATTAGTCTCAGCAGGTGAGGCCTTTTGTTTCTTCCATGTTTATGTACAAATTCCTAGGGAACACTAAATATTAAATTGAAATAACCCTCCCTTATTATTACACAGCCACGGATTCAATTTAATTCTCTTCAGATAAGGTTTTTCTGGACACATATTTGCAATTGCCTGTCCTGTAAATACAGTTCAGACTACAGCCAGTGGCTCATTCCTACCTGCCTTTTCTGCAGGAAAGGCACTGTATTTCTGCGCTTTCGGATTTTTTTGATGTAGAAACTTCCCTTCTCGTTCTCGTTTTGTTTATGGATTACAAGAGTGCTGTAAGATGTCCCCCTTCCCCCCTTAAATGGACAGAGAAATGGGTTAATCTCTCCACAGAGCTACTCCTCTACTTCACCACCTGTTTCCAAATCCCAGTTGCCAAAGGAAGAAAAACACAGAGCCTGCTCTGAGTCTGAAGATGGTGGGGATGGTGAAGCCCCAGCACTTACTGCACACAGGGATTGAGGCTAAAAACACAGGGTGAAAATGTGAAAGAATTTGTTATGTGTGTTTTCTTGTGGCTGGCAAACAAGGTAGCTCTTTAAATTGCATCACTACTGTTCATGTTTTATAGCCACCTGGGCATCAAGACGTTTGGTGCTAGTGTATAATGCCTTCTCATGGAGAGCACAAAGACTTTTAAAACCTTTACTCTCTTCCTCTGACAAGATAACCTGGAGATTCAGAGGTGAGACTATAATCAGCCAAAATTTTACATTTCATTCTTTACGCTAAGGAATTAGTCTCAGTTTTATGAAAATAAATATATGGTCTAGCTCTCCTAATAACACTGTCTCCACTGCGTTTAAGTAATAATCATTTATTGTTTAAATACAGTAGAGGCTGTAACAAAATGCTGTCAAGAGCCATCACACTCATTAACCTGCCAGCTAATTAGCCTCCTCCTGCCTGATTGCTGACAAGTTCTTCAATCTGAACCTATCGCTGTTGTGTCAGCGCTGAAGCACCAAGCGAAGTGGAGGAGGGCTCCATTGGATGTTTGCGAACAAAGTCTGTGCATTAAAGGTTTGTTTTCTGCACTCCAACAAATGTTACAGCATTAATATTCTCAGCTATAATTAAATTGGCAACTCTTAATTATGGTAATTAGTGTGTTAACCATTTCTTTCCCAGCGTCACTCCCAGCCAAGGCTTGGGAATTCACGGCGAAAGCCAAGGTGATGCCTGTTGCCCTGTGGAGCTGATGTGACAGAGGGTCAGAGCCTCTCCTTCCCCAGGATTCCCAGCACAGAGCATGGGGTGGAGGAGGAAGAAAAGCCAGTGTGCATTGGCTCCAAAGACCTTACACTTAGCGTTATGGAAACACCTATGGAAATAACAACGAATGCAAATCTCCCCACCTAAATTGACCAAGTTGACAGTGCTTTAGTTAGCTGCCACGGGAGCAGAGCAGAGGAGATTGCTAGATCCACAGTCTCCCAGGCTCTGTAATCAGTCGCCCAGATTTTCTTTCTCTGAGAATTCAGGAAATTAGGGTTTTTTCAGTCTCAGTTGGTTGCCTTTGACCTAACGTTCACATGACAAAACCAACCTGTAAATTGCCGTAATTTGCATTAGTGCCTCGGTTTTAGGAGTGCCTTGGCAGCAGATTGACAGCAGGATGCCTGTCCCCAGTGGCATGGAGAGTCACTTGAAGGACCCGATGGAGGTGCTAGTTCAGAAGGTAGTAGTTCAGAAGATCTCCAATCCGTATCCATTGCCTGGTGGCACTGTGTTCAAAGGGGAAGCAGCTTGCTTTTGGTACAGGAGATGAGGACTGGCTGCGCTGCTACCTTGGGGCTGGTTGGAAATAGGTGCCAAGATATTTCCTGATTGCCTTAGTTCCTAGTGCTTTTCAGCCAAGACTCCTCAGGACTTTGTGGAGTGACCTAAGTGCCACAGTCTTACTCGCCTTCTAAAGAAACTGAGGCATGAGGAGAAGAAGTGGTTTGTCTAAAATCGCACTGCAGTTTTGGCAGAGGGTTGGGGCAGAGACCTAGGTGCCTGAGCTCAGTGCACATCCCGATTCACTGCCCCTGCTCCTGCTGTAGCACTCTTCTCCTTTGTCTGGTATCCGCATGCTGTTTGGATTTCACCTGACGTGAGCCTGCTTAATTCCTGTTCTGCTTATGTTGGCTGTGGTGGGAATGTTTTGGAAATCAAAGCAAGGTCAGTGCTAAATGCTAAGCAGCCAGTGAGTAAAGGGCTGGTACTCATCTGAGCTAAATTGGAGACATAAAGATCAAATGAATGTAAGACCAGCTCCCAGCACTGAAAGTAAATTATCCCAGCGAGGCCAGGCGGGAGGGTCCGATGAACCTCACTGCACCTGCAAATGATGCTGCACGTTTCTTTGCATGCAGACGTGCCAGGCCAAAGCAAACATCTCTGCTTGAGTCGTGCTGGAGAGAATCTTTCCAGTCAGCCCTGAAACCTGTCTCTGAGTTTATCCTCTTATTGCAGGGAGAAGGCAAGTTCTGCCTTGATGTCTGTGGTGTAAGACAGCAGCTTTTCAGGGGTAGCAATTCTTGCTAGTTTCAAAGGGGGAGAAAGTGTTACCTTGATACTAGCTTTTTTTTTTTTTATTCCCCTAGCGCATAATAATTCTGTATGTATATAGTAAAAAGGGAGATAACCCAAGGCAAATTTAATTTCAGATTGGTTTTTTTTTGCTTAATGTATTATTCATAGTATTATTTATATCATCACTTAGACATATCCCTGGCAATAAACGGAAAACTTAACTTCAACAATAACAGTCACCTCTATTTTGGGGGTGATGGTGGGCTGGAAGCCTTTGGCTCCACATCATCACACTGCAAAGGTTTTAATGAGGGATGCAGTGTGGGGGAGGTTATTTAATGAGGGGCTTGGAGGGGGGTTGTTTTGCAGCTTCCCCCCCCCCCCCCAACATTTTTGCTGCATGACCTGGTTTTGCATTTTTCTGCATCTCTGTTCATCTAATTAGGATGTTCTAAAAAGACCTGGACCACTTATTGTACAGAACTGTAGCCTGTGGGTATTTAATAAGGAGCTTTCAGTGGTACATTTGCATCTTTTGCTTGGGGTCTGAATAGCGAATTACCTTAAAGATCATTAGAAGCGCTGCTGTATTGTTAAAATCAGGCCACGATATTCTAATGACAGTTTAAAACTCGAGGCACTCCTGGTAACACAGTTCACCCCAGCATAATTGTGTGTTGCGTGGGTGACCCTGGTATAAACTGCTGATATTCCTAGCTTCTTCCACCGTGCGTTGCTGCAGGCAGGTAGGTTTCCACCCAAACACCCAGCCACCTAAGGAGTGTGGCAGCAACAGCAATAACAATGAGCCTTTTGCTTGTTGTGTGCGCTCAAGTGTGTGGCTATTACACAGCACCAAAGCCTTACAGGGAAGAAAAACGCAGCTTGGAGCCAATGAGCAGAAGGCTGCTGATGCATCCCTCACCACCCAGCGCTGCTCCCAGGCCCGTCCTGGCTCGCTCCTGTGGCCGAGAGGACTCTGCAGCCCAGCTGTGCAGTGGGCACCATCAGCCTCCAGTGCTCATTAGGTTTCCCCAGGATTTGCATTGCACTGCAATAATGGGGTGCTCCCAAAGCTGCTTCCACTGAGGAGCCATGCAGGCTTTGAGAGCAAAGAGGAGAAGCTGGACCTCAGGGATAGCCCTTGGGGGGCTGGGGCTGGCAGGGCCATTTCAGCTGAGGGGCTGAGCCCCTCATGCATCGCTGTGCTTGGGTGCCCTGGCTGTCCCTGGCTTCCCCCAGCTCCTCCTTCTGAAACGCAGCCCTCTCTCCATCAGCTCCCTTTGATTAATGTTTCCACTTCCCACGACACATTTTGTGGAGCTGGGAGGCTTTGTGGCCACTCGGGTCTTACGACACAACTTGGAGGGGTTTCCTATGGAGACTTTCACATGACGCTTGCCAACCGAGTGGAACCACCAACCGGGTGCTTCTCCTTCTCTTTATTACAACCCAGATAGTGTTGATGTTGTGTCCATTAGCGGAGAAGTGTGCACGGTGCTCAGCATTTCCCAGCTGTCTGGTTTTTGATTCCTGGTCGCAAAAGTGACTCTGAGACCCAAATCCAGGCTGGGTGTTGCAGGGACCCGCAAACGAGGGAGCCCGTGTTGTCTTTCCTTCAGCCTTCCTCGAGCGCTGCCAGGTCAAACGTTACAGAACCAAAACCCGCTTTGTCCTGAAGGAGCAGTTTTCTCTGGGGCTGGGGGATGGCGCTGAGCCAAGCCTGAGCACTTCTTGAATAAATAAATGCTCGTTGGGGAAGTCCTGTGCTGAGGAATTGCGTGCAGAAATGAGAGGCCTTCAGGTGAATCTGGTGCTTGGGCAGGTGAATGTTTTTAGATGGTTAAAACTGCCAGGAGTAATCTGGCGATTTGGCGGAGGAGCTGTTCGTGAAGAGAAGAATTTCTCTTTAAAAAATTCAGTGTAACCAGCATTATTTTTTTCCTCTGGGATTCTAGACAATGAATGCACAGGCCTGTTCATTAATATCAGTTGTCTTCTGCAGGGAGTATCCAGATTTGTCGTGCCAGGTTTTAAATTTTTAATGTATTGCCAGTTCTTACGCGGAGCAGGCCTTTTCTTTGTTCTTTTTTTTACTAATACTGTTTTGTATTCAGCCTAGCTCTCGTCTAATACATCTCTTAGTATCCCTTATAAAAGCTCTCCCCTTATCAGTGCCTGTTAGGTTTGACAAAGTCTGTCTTTGTGAGTTTCTGCAAATGTACGCATCCAATTTTCTTTTCAGAAGTGCTGGGTGGTGTTTTGTGCAGTAATTGCTACATGCAAATCCACTGCTGGTTTGGTGATGCTGGGTGCCATGGCTCTGCGGGGCAGGACCCTGGTGCCAAGGAGCTGGTTGCTGCGTTCTGTGCCTGCATGCCACTGCAGCACCGGAGGGACCAGCTGCTGCCGTCATCACTGCGGGGACCAGCAGCTGGATGGGGACCAGGGACCACGGTGAGGATCAGGGCTCCCACCTCCTCTGCTCTGCCTTCGGTTTGCCGGCAAAGGGACTCATGCCACGAGAATGTCTGCAAGAGTTTTCCTGGCTTTTATGCCTATGAGAAGCTTCTGGTTTGGTCTCTTCTCCCTCTGAAAATGCTGCCACTATGTTTGTCAATGGCAGGGAAATGCTTGCTGTGGAAGCAGGGAGGAGGCTTAGGGCTGGGGCAGCACAGTGTCGCCTGGACCGTGGCTCTGCTGCCCAGTTAGTGGCATGGTAATTGCTGCACGTGTTGTGAAGAGCCCTCAGGCACGTTCTGGGGTTTGATGTGTTGAGTCAAACCAGACCAAACGATTTGCATGACAAACTGTAACTCTTAAAAATCATGCTCGTAAACATAAATAATTAATCACATTATAGTTTTTATCATCCTTTTCCTTCCTAGCAGTATTAATAAGTAGCTCATCTTCTAGCAGCACCTGTTAAACCCAAAGCTGTCAGTCTTTATTTTCCCCAGAGAGCTGGAGAGAAATTTGTTATGCAATAATTTCTCTTTTACTTTGCGATGTGACTTCAGTGTGTTTCTGTTGATCCGTGTGTGTACAATGTGTGAGATTTGTCTCCTTTATTTGCATGCTTTGTGCATGCGCTCTACCAGCCCGGGATGCCATTGGAGGTACTGGTTGCACTGCTCCCGAGTGCTGGCCATGGAACTGAGGAGGCACTAACTTGGCAGCAGTCGTGGTGCTCCCGCACCCTGACCCACCAGTGCAGGAGGAGCCCCTCTGGGACAGGCAAAGTGCATGGATCTGCTGGAAAATTTGGCTCACGTTGCAAGTTGTGATTTCCTGCCGTGTCTGGAGTAGGTAAAAGAACAGGTGGAGGTGTTGCGCGGCACATGTAGAGACAGGCCATACTGATCATTGCGTCTGTTGGTGACACTGCTGGACGATGGTGAGCAGAGCTGGACGAGGGGTCGCTGGCTCAGCTGTGGGCTGGAGCTGCCCCCGTGCTCAGGGCTGAAGGGATGGGGAGAGGCCATGCAACAGCCCCCAGTGGCTCCTTTGGGGAAGAGCACCAGCATTTTGAGAATAACCTTAATTTCCACTTGATTTCCCTCTTACAACAGATGTGCTACGGTGCCTTCTCCCAGCGAGACCCATTTCGGGGGCCACGCAGCCGGAGGGGTTCGATCAGGACAAACTGCTCCCCATCCCTCCTGTGTCCCTGCTGCAGTCCTCTGTTGTCTGTGCCCAGGGACCCATCCTGATGGGCAGCCTCACCCTGTGCCCTCTTGAGCAGCACGAGGGCTCTTGTTGCCTGGTGACCCCCGCTCGTGTTTAAGGGCCATGATGACACTGCGGGTGCTTTGCACATCCCGCAGTGACATGGGGTGGTGCGAGGGGCTGGGCAACTCTCTGTTTTGGCAGCCCGTGTGGTGCATGGCTGTGGGGCCGGGGGCTGCTCCCCGGGGCTGTCCAGCACCAGTTCCAGTGCTGGGCCCCCCAGGAGACGCTGCTCACACATGCCTGTGCATGCATCTCCCTCACATCAGGAGTGCAGCTTACGCTTCTCACGTCCCTGCGCTGCTCAGGGCCCGCTTGCCCTTTTGGGGTCAGGTCTCTCTGCTCAGTCAGCTCCTGCTGGCTGTCCCCCATGTCTCTACCCGTGCCTTTTGGCTGCAGATGCCCTGCTCTGTTAGGTGCCCGTGGTGCCTGGGGTGCGGGGACAGTGCTGCGTGGGGCCGTGGTTCTGTCTGCACTGGCTGTTCCTCTCCTCTTCCTCAGTTTACAGCCCTGAAATTCCAATTTAATACTCATGCAAAGAGGACTGCAATAAATCTTGTAGTCAGCATTAAATATTGTTTGTTTTAGCTGCCTTGCACTTCGTGTTTCCCCTTTTAAGGGGAGAGCCATTACGAAAGGTTAGATTCACAGTTAGTGGCGCTTTAGCTCTCCCTTTTGAATCAGTGAGGTTGCCGTTTTATTGCTCTCTGACTTGCACTTCAGTGATGAGAGTAAACTAGCATCAGATTAAAGGTCAGCAAATCCCATCAAAGAGAGGAATATTAGGGGCACAGATAGTTGGAGAGGCAGCACACCACTGGGTATTGACAGGGTGATTCCAGGGTATCACTCAGCAGAATTATAGCTGCCCAGAGAGTCAGTACTGCTTTAATGAGCCTGTGTGAAGAGGAAGAGGGTGGATTTATGTAGTTCCTCATAATTTTCTGTAGAGACTGTTATTGCAGACATTCTGTAGAGTGTTCTGGTCTTTCATTTAATTCAAAGGTCCTGGAGCTTTTCCATCCAAAGATTCCTTTCTGTTAGCTCAAATCAAAGCTGACATCTCTGCCTTCACCACCTGAAGCACACGTTCTGGGAAGGGCTTTTCCCTGGCAGGTTCGAAGTCCTCTGTGCGGGTAACCTAATCTGCGGGTCCTGTGCTGGGGGCTCGCTGGCTGTGTATTTCACCTCCGGACAGGCAGCTAAAATGATCATTTCTGTTTCATTCTGAAATGAGTGTTCGAAAAAGATGATCATTTACAGTGTGTTCTTCCGTGATTTCTGGGCTGGGAATCCCACATAGTTTCTGTCCCTATCAGGTAAGTATTACTTTTAGTGCATGGTTTGCATGAATATATATGTGCTTTCTTTGTTTTGTTGGAATGCAATTAAATAAAATACAGACAGCACAGAGATGTGCCTCACACAGCCCCATCAAACTACAGGTACATAATGTCATGTAAACCTTTGCAAGGAGGAGAACACCATGAGAGACAACAAAGTCGGCAGCATTTATTTCTACTCCTTCCTCTCCCTTTGTTGCCAGTATGTCAAGCAGGAGATCTAATGTTTATGCTGGGCAGTAACAAAAGAGTTCCAAACATTGTCCAAAACCAGTGCATTTTCTCTGGAAACAGGGCAGCTGGAGCACTTCTCTGTGTACCTAGTTACATTATAAGGCTCACTTGGTATTTATACAGCTTTTGTTTACAGCTTGCTAAAAACAACAATTTATGAGCAACTTTACCGATCAGTTTAGAATCTGTTCAGTTTTATTACCCTGTGTAGATATCCATTTATGTGATTTATTGTTAGGAAATTCTACGTGTATAAAACTTTGATCATATTTTTACATAAGTGTGCGTTTTTGCAATGTTAAGGCAGAGACCTCGTTCACCTGATTTACCACTGGGGAGCGGGCCGTGCAGCCCGCGTGTCCTGCTTGCCAGAGACCTGCCACAGCTCTCCTGCTTTTGGGGGCAGTGGGTATATGGCACAGCCCCCTGACAGCGGCACTGCTTTGCAAGGTCTTGGGGTTTTACTCATGATCTGGAGCAACTTGAGCTAGTGAACAATGTCCCTGCCTGTGGCAGGGGGGTTGGAACTAGATGATCTGCAGAAGGTCCCTTCCAACCCAAACCATTCGATGACTCAATGGTATTTGCGCTGGGCAGCACCCAGCGCCGCTGGCAGCAGCATCGGGAGCAGTACCTGGGGGCTCTCCTGCTTCCCTAACCCACCATGCGCCACGCAGCCAGCTCCATAAAGCCAGGCTATGTTCCTTATAATAACGCAAATAAGCCTTTATGTCATGTTGTTGCATGCATGTGTCCTGCCAGTGGCGA
>NC_073721.1:52396313-52501313 GCF_023634155.1 Falco peregrinus
CCAGGGACACCAGACCCTATTAGTTGTGGTGATCTGGTTCGTATAGTTCATAAGGAAAGATGTGAATTAACACACAGCTTAATTCTTGTTAGAATCAGTTAATCAACTTGTGGCTTTGCCATTCAAATGAGTGATGCGTCTCACTCAGGGGCAAAATAAATGTTATATCCACACACACACACTTTGTCATCCCTTTGTCTGCGGGTTGTCTGCAGGCTCGCGCGCTCGGGACTGGATGCTTTGGACGCGGGAGTGTTACTTAATACTAAGATGAACACAATATGCCAACCCCTCTGTCACCAGCTTTGGAGATATGCGTTAGGGTTGAGAGTGAGACACCTCAGTGGCTTCGTCATTGTCCTTATCTGCTGAATTTCTTCCTCTTGTGCTTCAGGGCCTCTCACCAGCTCCTTCGGGCTGTAGCGTAGACATCAGCTTTTGCATTTAAACCCTGGGGAATGCTTGCTGGCCTTTGTTAGATTTCTACAAGAAGGGTTGGGGGTTTTGAATATTAATTTAAGTCTGGATGTGTAGTGCCATTTTGGACAAAGCCCTTTAATCTTTGGCCTGTTGGTGAAAGTAAAAGATGCAGAAGTCACAGCAATTGTACCAAATTATTCTACTGCAGATTTTGGCTGGGCATCTTGCAGCATCAGGGGAGTGGAGTGGGACTGCTGCTGTGACACTGGGAGGGCGGATGAGCTTCAGAGCAGAAATGCAGCTGGGGAAAACCAGCTGGAATAGATCACAGGAGGCATGGTCTAAGAAACGGTCCAGAAGCAAAAGGAAGAAAAGACAGTAGAAATCATTCATAAGAAGGAACAAGAGCTGGAGTGGATTAAAACCAGAAGGTTATTAAACATACTGACACCAGAACAGAGGAGGAATAAGATAAACAGGAGGAATGGCTCAGCACAACAATATCGAAAAATCATCCCTGTGTTAGCAACACCGCATGGGCCAGGAGTTGTGCAAGAGCAAGGGCACTGAGTCCAAGGGGAATGAGGGGGTGAGGGATGGAATGGTCCTGATGCAGCTGTGCCAGCTCTGCCACAGCTGGGGTGGGCACAGGATCCCCTTGGTGGGAGACCACCACCCCTCCTGCCACAGGAACCCCTGAGTACGGCATCGCCCTCCCTGCCACGTGCTCAGGCAGCAGCATGACTGTGCCAGGAGCTGTGCCAGGGCTGTCCCCAACACGCATGCGCTGGCCCAGGGACATGCCAGGACAATGCGTGGTATTGTCAAACCGTGCTCATCTGTGGGCCTCGGAACAGGCAACAGAAATAATTTAAAGAGGTGATGAGACATTTTTATTATTCCCATGAAATTGTATGGAATTATAGTTTTAAATGAAGGTGACAGGTTTAAAATGTGTATTTTAGAGTAAAATTAGTGCTGGGCTTTCTTGAGTCTAGAAGATTGGCCAGTCAGGGGGTCACCTCCCTCTGTGCGTGGAGTTTAGGACGCCGAGGGTGAAATCTGTTTGTACTGGAGCGGCTGCTGTTCCTGGCCAGCGTGGAAAGCAGAGTTGCTGGTGCTCAGCTGTCTGCATGGCAGCTGTGGATGGTGCTGCTGCGTCTGGCGCAGCCATTCGGAGCCCGCACTGCTGTGAGGAGCCCGTGCAAGTATGCGGGGTGCCAACGGCAGACCTCAGGGACCCACTCAATCCAGAGCACAAATACTTACTCTTAAACAGATTTAAAGAGGTTAATTGGGCTGGGATGTACATGGTTGTGTTACTTCTCTAATGGAAATGTTGATTCAAGAAGCCACAGCTCTAGTGATTTTTGTACTACTGTAATTATTTTTAAACTTTCTTTTCGGCACTGTTGATAACAGCTTGGCACCATGCCTGCATGACCTGATTAAACTTACAAATTGTCAGCCTTGATCTATAGGACTCAGAAAAGATTGCTGACTGAGCATTGCTTCGGAAATTCTCAATTTAAAACAAAAATTAGATTTAAAATCTTGTTCTCAACAATACAGTGCAAGAGCAGTGGTGATATTAAACATACACTCAGCATCCCAGCATCATGACGATAATCAAATGTCTGCATGGCAAGAAGTTTAATTCCTTCTTGTCTATGTTCCGTGGCTGCCAGAGTCTCTGCACCACACTCCCATGGAGGCCATTCCTGAGGCGATGCTCCCAGTTCTGTCTCCACCATTTCCCTCCTCTGATGGGAAATTTCAGCTCTACCTGTGTGGAGCTAGAGACTGCAGGCATGCGTGGAAATGGCTGCATCCATGGGATCTGGCCAGTGGGAGCCACAGCACCTCCCTGCTTTTTGCCTGAAGGCTCCTGTAGTTGAGAAGCAAGTGGCAGCTTTTTCCCCAGGCATTTTAAACCAATGCGTGGACCTCATAGGAGGGATGGAATCCAGTGGTGCAAGTCTCCATAAGAGTAACAGGGTGCTTAGATCCATTTGGAAGGAAATGAGAAGCAAATCAATTCTTTCCAGATAAATAATGCACTAACTTTTACCACACAGTCTTGCATCAAAGTGGTATAATGTATAGAGTAATGCCAGTGTAGATGTAGCTACGTCTTGGAAAACAACTGGAAGGCGTACATCTCCATACTTATGCGAATACTCCTTTAATACTTACACTGAAGTGGTTAAAAGCTCTGCAGGGTCCTTTAAAAGCCTTGTGAAGATGTTCCTGCTGTGTCAGAACCAAGAGGGTCCTGCAGCGCTGCTGTCACCCCCTGGCACCCACCTGGGCTGTGTCTCACAGGACCTGCCCCAGAGGAGGGTGCCCATTTGGGTACCACCGCAGGGTCAGAGGAAGGGCCGTGGGCAGGTTCGGTCCCCGTGTCCCCGCGGGGCAGAAGGGCTCCTCACAGGCGTGCAGCGAGCGGGCAGTGGCCGGGCAGATGCAAGAAATACTGACTGTGTTTTCTCTTGTTCTCTCTTTTCTGCCCAAGGTTTGAGCATCCGAGGAGCCCAGGAGGAAGACCCTCCCGATCCCCAGCTAATGAGACTAGACAATATGCTTCTGGCAGAAGGAGTCTCAGGTCCGGAGAAAGGTGGGGGATCGGCGGCAGCAGCTGCAGCCGCAGCAGCCTCTGGAGGGTCTTCAGATAACTCTATTGAACACTCAGATTACAGAGCCAAATTGACCCAGATCAGACAAATCTATCACACAGAGCTGGAGAAATATGAACAGGTCAGACATCAGCCTCTCAGTTGTACGTGTACCTGCCGCTGCTGTCCTCTGCACCTCCACTTGCCAGTGCCCGCTGCTGCCTGGCTCTGGACCACATCCCCTCCTCCCCTTCCCCAGCCCCCTCCCCCATAAAGAGCTGTGTCGGGAGTCCGTCGGGCTTTGAGGAGCCACTCACTGGACCCAGGACACGTCTTGCATGCCTGAGTGTTTTATGTTGTCTGTAACTGCATAAAAGCAACACCCAGTCCTGTGTTTCTCCCCTTCGAGCCAGCCCAGAGAGCGAGAGAGGAGGAGAGCTGTTTGTCAGTTGATGCCGCTTTCCTGCCCCATGGGGAAGTGCTGCAAGGCTGGGTCTGGCAAGTCGGGGAGCACAGGCAGGCGAGGGCCGTGCTGCTGATCTCAGCCCATGGGCTCCGCGAGCAGGCGGTGGGAGGCTTTGGCACCAGGCTTGGCCACGGTGGGTCAGCCATGGCAGGTTGCATGGGAGCAGGCAGCGAGGCGCCAGCACAACGCCTGGCCCGGGCTTTGGGAGCTGCCGCTGTGGGTAGGAAATGCGGAAATCCCAGTTCAGGTGGACACCAGCACTGGGTGTCTTTGTTTGGAGTGAGGAGTGTGCTGCAGAGACCTGTGGGTTTACATTCACCGCTGGGACCTGGTGACCTGCCACATTTGCCACGCTGGTGGCACTGGGAATGATTGCCACGTGCTGCTGGCTGGCATGGCTCCTGTCCTGGCGTGGGGGGCTGCGTCGCCCCGTTTCCCTGTAATCCACGAGAGAGACTGTTCTGCCTCCTCTCTTTTCTGGTTTTGCAATGAACAATGGCATCAAAGGAGATGGGGGAGGGAAGAATGGCACGAGACCCCTGGCCCTCACAAGCCTCAAGCGATGTCTTCATTTTCCCCTCCCAGAGGTGTCCTAATAAAGCTTGTAAGCCCTGAGCCTAATCAGCTCAGCGAACCTCATCAGCTGGTGGTTTCCTGAGCTGAGCCAGGGAAGTCCTGCACTTGCCCCCAGCCCATCACGGCAAAACGTCGGGATGTACAGACCAAAACCACAACAGAGATGTGGAGGCAGTGATAAAACAGCTCGAAACCGCGAGGGTGAGAAGAGCGCACCGTGCTGCCCAGCTCCTTCCCCAGCCCCTCTGCTCTGCCCTGGCACGCTTCCCCTCCTGGCCTCACCAGTGCGGAGCGGGACCTGGGTGCCTCGGTAACTCTTTGTTTTAGAGTTTACCATTTTTCACGTGAAGAGCCTCTGAGAGGTCTCTGGCTACTTTGCTTTGCTTTTGTAGCCCACCGGAAACAAAGGCACGATCTGTGACACAGCTGACTGGTGTCTGCTGAATGTTAGCAATGGAGAGAAGCGATGGCGTGGTGGGCAGTGGGTGAGAGGCAGCGGCAGAGCCTGGAGGAGGAGTGGGGAGGTGGTGCCCACTGGTACAGTCCACACAGCATCCCACTGCAGATGCTGGTGGGACCATGGCCTGGGTGGTAAAGGCTGGCATGAGGCTAGTGTGGCTCAGGTGCTGGTGGCATGGCGTGGTTCAGATGAGGGTGGGATGGTGTGGTTCAGGTGAGGGTGGGATGGTGTGGCTCAGGTGCTAGTGACATAGTCTGGTTCAGGTGTGGCTGGGACAGTGTGATTTATGTGCCAGCAGCATGCCATAGATTAGGTGCCAGTGGGACAGTGCGGTTCAGGTGCCGGTGGCACGGTATGGCTCAGGTGCTGGTGGTACAGTGTGGCTCAGGTGCCAGTGGTTTGGTATGGCTCAGGTGCTGGTGGTACAGTGTGGCTCAGGTGCCGGTGGCACGATGTGGCTCAGGTGCCAGTGGGTTGGTATGGCTCAGGTGCCAGCAGCACTGCCTCATCTGTGCCGCCTCTTTCACTGTGTGCACAAATTTCAAGTGGTGCACAAATAACCAAGCAAATAACTGAGAGGGTCTTTGTGCAAATCTCCTGTTCTCCTTGAGATGAACCCCCTCTGCACCCTCTGAGGGCCCCAAATGTCCCATGTGGACCCTTGGGCTCTCCTGGCACTGCAGGGCTCTGGGGTGCAGCCTGTTGCGCTGGGACGGGGATGGCCGCCGGGTTAATGAGCACCATGCAGCGGGAGCGCATTTAATAAAAGCACAGGAGCACAGGCTGGAGAGAGATCTGGGGCCAAAGCAGCTGCAGGTCGGTGCTTGCAGCCGTTTCCTGGCAAGAGTCCTTTGGCTCTAATAAGTTTAATGAGGTGGGGGAAGCAGTAGCATTTTTAGCCCTGTAGCTCCATTTACAAAGGTTTCGGCTGAAATGTCACAGCCATCCGTCCACACCACGGGAAACTTTGGAGGATGCTCAAATGCTGCTAGGAGAAGGAGAGAGAGGTGGAGCTGAACTGAAACATGTACGCTTCCCTGTTGATCCTGACACCCTGCAACGTCTGCTCTACAGAAATATGATAATTTCCCCAGCCTTGCAGCAAACTGTCTCCTGCCGGTTTGTCTCAACACAGTGCCCGTCTCTGCAGCCAAGAGGCAGCCAGGACTTTGCGTCTCTGCCTCCAGCAGCTGCAGGTTCCTGAGAGACGGGTGCCCTCCTGCAGCGGGGGGCAGCTCAGCCCCCACGCAGGGACACCTGCCCACGCTGGGGGAGCAGCTCCTGCTGCTGCTCCCCGGTGCAGGCGCTGCTGCGGTGCTGCTGCAGCCGGCAGCAGGGACCAGAGCGGCTTCCCAGAGACGCTTTCCAGGCAGAGTTTGATCCTGATATTTGTTGCCAGTTAACGGAATGCGCTCAGAAAAAAAAAAAAAAGAAGGAAAGAGAAATGGAAAGTGTGTCACGCCATCACACAGCTCTCCCCTTGCCGTGCGCCGGGAGAAATGGCCGTACACAGGCAGCTCCTTCCATAATTTACAGCTACTATAATAGAGATGACATATTGAAAGCTATCTTCTATAATTACACTGAAATACATTTTTTGCTGTAGGCAAAAATACTGTAAGGGTCCCAGGCCTCCCGGAGCAGCTGGGAACCTGCTTCTAGAGTTCACAGATGTCTTCTGAATTCACCCCAAAGTGGCGTGAAGTGTGGCTGCTCGGAAGATGCCACCAGCCCTGTGGAGTGCTGGCTGGCACTGTGGCCCTGCAGACTGTTTTGGGCCATTTCATCTCTTTTTCTTGCGCTCATCTGAAGAGCCTTGATGAAGCATTAAGGCTAGCAGGAGCATCCCTGCTCCTACAATGTTTCTGAGCAGGTTAACAAGACCATCACTTATAACCTGACATTATTAATAATGTTTCAAGCGCCAAGCAGAGGCCTGAAAAATAGTACTGAAAAAGGGATCAAGTAGCTCGGACGCTATAAATAAACAAGAGGAAAAAAGACAAAGCAGCAGAGTCTTCTGAGCTTCTTCCACTCTGCTGCACTGAAGTAACTGCAGATGGGAAGTGCTGGTGAAGGTAAATTAAAACCAAGCTCTTTTAAGTAGCTGCAACCAAACAAAGTCTCATCAAGCCATTCAAGTAAATTCAAGGAAATATTTTTGCTTCTTGAAAGCAATAAACTCACTTTAGCTTTGAAACGTCTGATTTTTTTATACTATATTTGTGGATAAATATTTCTTATAGAAAAGACATATCTGAAAAAATGCAACAGTTGCCATTTTTATCGTACTTTAAAACTGAATTCCCTGGATCTGCAAACAAGGGGGCACTTGACAAGCTGTGTTCCTAAAATGTTCTTTCAGTGTCCAATCCTTGGATCCAGCTGTATTTTTGGGACAGCCAGAGCCACTCTCTCCTCACAGGGAGGGAGTTGCTGCATTTGGGTGCGTACCTTACCTTACCTCTGGGCATTGTTTCCCAGGTGAGCCACAGCTGGGGCTTGTGCTGTCGTCAGATGGCTGAACTCAAGCTTTTGCATGCTAAAATTGTCCAGGCAGCTCAGCAGAGGACACTCAGGAAGGATGTGGCCCCGGTGCAGCGAGGCTGGCGGGAGCAGGCACTGGTGCCCGGCTGCCTCCCCAGCTCAGGCCGGGGGCTGCAGCCCTTCCCTGGGGGCTCAGTGCCCACTCCCACGCCGGGCAGGTGAGCTGTTGTGCTGGCTCTGCACTCACACATGCCAAAGCTTTGGGATGGGAGGAGGAGAAAGAGGCCACCTGCGACAACTCCGGCTCTCCCTGGGTGAGGAGGGTGGCCGGGGGTGCTCAGAGTGGCATCCCCATCTCTTCGGTGTGGCAAGAGGGGACAGCGGCTGGTCATCTCCACGAGCTTTGCTGCCTGAAACCTCAAAACAGAAGGAAAGGAAGAAGATGTGCAAATGGGAAGCAAGGATGAGGTTTGTCAAACACCTTAATCTGGAGCTCAGAAAGTCTTGAGAAAGTCAGGGAATGGCAGCTGGTGGGAGGAGCAGTGGGTCTGCGCTGGCACAGAGTGGTGGTGAGCTGGCACAGCCTCTGTGGCACCGGCGCATCGGCGCTCGGCGGTGGCAGGTGAAGGGCGTCTGCACCAAGGCTCACCAAGCCTCACCGAGCCTTGCCAGAGTGCTGCCTCCAAACGGGTGCTGCAAGGATGTAAATTAGCCTGTAATTTACTTTCAGTAGTGTAAAGAAAAAAAAAATCACTTTGCCTGAAGTGTATGCATCTTTCTTAAGGGTGTACCCAGATTTTAATTATCTAAATGTAAATACTTAACGAATTTTACTTAGAGTAATGAGCTAAAGTGCACACTACATAAATGAGATGTTCTAATTAATCATGTATGAACTACTGGTTTAAAGAAAAGCTATGTGAATTCTGCGAATGTTGGGCTATTGCCAAATTGCTAATCAGCATTTGCATTCATAGATGGCTTCACTTAATAAGTTGTGAGACGTTCAGCAAATGTTATAGGAAATTATGAGTTTTTAGATGCATAAACTTTTCACTTTTAACTCTTTCCATCACATAATCTATTGAAATGCAGCAGAATCCCTGAAAATGTAGTTGTCAGACAAATTACATTTTTTTTTTCATCCTGGCTTTAGAAGGAAAAGGGGAACTAGAGAGAAATGGATGCGTGAGGTATGGGGTCTGGACCAGACACTTGCCGTGTTTCCTCTGCGTGATTTACTGGCTGCTGAGCGTTGTGCTCGTTGCATGTTGCATTAGATGCAGGAGAGTGAAATCCCATGGCCTTGTTTGGCCACAGCTGCAGCCCCGCGGCGCGTTACGGTGGCTGGCCCTTGCGCAGGCAGCGTGCAGACCTCCAGCAGATGCATCGCCTTGTGTCCATCCACCTTCGCATGGGCAGGGTTCGGGGGGCAGAGGGCAGTTCACCTCACACTGCCCACAGCCCCCATGGGGGTCAGCACAGCACCTGGCCCTGCTCCTCTTCCCTGGGCACCATCAGACAAGAGCAGGTCAGTGCCTAGAATGTGCTCAGGTACCAGGCTGGCCCCTGGCAAAGGATTAGCCCTGTGGCCACCACACAGCTCAGCCTAGCATACGGCAGTCCCGGGGTTTGTTTTTGAAAGAGATAAGTGTGACATAAATCAGCAGAGTTGATGGCAGCTTCCAGCCTGCATGGGGGAAGCCGGGATGCCAGTGTGACAGCCACTCGGTTGTGCAGAGGCTTGGATCAGGTGGTGTCTGTTGATGATGCAGCTGGAGAAGTTTATGTCATTGTGTCCATTCACCTATGTAGTCTGGGACAGATAATTGATGGCTCCTCGTGCCTTCCCTCCTTCAGTGCCTTGGCAGCATGGCACAGGCCAGGTTCAGGCATGGCTTTGCCAACCCCCCCGCTAAAGGATGCACGCAGCATCCCCGGGTGTTACATGCTAGCGTTCCCATCTAGACCTAGAAAGGTCTGAGCTCCCCACCTGTGGCAGGGTGCTGACCCCGCCTGCTGCCTGTGTGGGGCTCAGCGGGCTGCAGGACAGGCAGCCCTTCCCAGGTCTTGCTCGCCTGGGTGCTGAGTATGTGCTGGTCCCCGCTCACAGCCTCCCCCCTCCTGCACCCGTTACACGCGCTGGTCCCAGCCTCTCCTCCCCACTGTGGTCTGGCTGAGGCCGCAGGGATGTTGGCAGGGATAAGCGTGGAAGGAGCTGTGCCACAGTTGTTCGGCTCCCTGGGCTGCTGCAGCACAGTCCTGGGTCTCACAGACAGGGGGTGTCTGATCTGCTCCTGCCGCCGCATGCTGTGGGGATGGGGTCACACGAGGGTCCCCCAGCCCCCCTGGTGCTGCGTCCCCCCAGCAGCCAGGTCCAAGCTTGTGTCCTTGTGGGATGGCACAGGACAATTTCTAAACCTCTTCTTCCTTCACAGGCATGTAATGAATTTACCACACATGTGATGAACCTGCTCAGAGAACAGAGCCGGACACGTCCCATTTCTCCCAAGGAGATTGAAAGGATGGTGGGCATCATTCATCGAAAATTCAGCTCCATCCAGATGCAACTCAAACAAAGTACTTGTGAAGCAGTAATGATTTTAAGATCGAGGTTCCTCGATGCCAGGTAAGGTAGAGGCGAGTGCCCCAGCTCTTTTTGGCAGGGAAAGGGCAATTGCTGGGCAGCTCAGGGACAGCCTGGCTTTGCTGGGACCTGTGTCCCCATGTGGGCAGGGACCCGCTGGGAGAGGCTGCTCTGTCCCAGCAAAAGCCCAGAGCCTTCATCCTTCACCCAGCAGCTGCTGTGAAGGGGGGGGGGGGTGGGTGTCCTGCACCGAGCTTTCATAAACAGCAATGTCTCTTCTACATATGCTAGTGCAAACACTAGCCTTGTTTACCCGCTGCTTGCTTGTTTACCCTGCTCCTGCGAGAGTCACATAGGATTTGTGCAAAGGGCTGTTTTGTCACCCCAGCAGTTATTTAAATGGCTGCTGGTACCGATGTCTCGCAGCATAAGGCCAGGCTTGCAAAACACTGACCCTGTAATGGAAGAGCTAAGTTCTCTGGGAGGGACGTGCCCACGGGCTGCGGCTGGCGCTGGGTTAGCAGCTGCGCGTGCCCGAGGTAAGGAGGGCAACGATGCTTCTGAAAGCCAGATCTGCTGGCCCATCTCCCAACAAGCTGTCGCCTGACTGGGGTGTGGGAGAAGGCAGCACCTTCCGAGCCACTCACAGCCAGCACACGCGTCCCTCGGACACCTGTGTCTCTGCCAGAGCTCAGAGCCTGTCCCCACAGCCTGCCAGCCACCAAAGCGGTCTGCTTGTTCTGCAGGCTGCGAGGAAGTAGGCAGACGGGGATCAGGAGGGGGTTTATAGGCACAGCCAGATTTGTTTGGAAGTGGGATATTGATCCCCAGCCCCATCCCTTCCGCAGGGCTCCCCTCCACAGAGCAGGACCCTGGCAGCTGGCAAGGCCCAGAGAGCAGAGCTGAGCCTGGCAGAGCAGGGAGGAGCAGCAGGCACCATGCAGAGCCTCCCCTCAGCAGCTAGCTCATGCTTCACACCTGAAAGCTGTGAGGAGCTAAACAAGAGCAAAATAATTTTATTAACAAGGAGGTCACTGGCAGGTGTGGCAAATTAGGGTAATTACAAACAGTTGGAGGAAACGTCTATGGAGAGCTCCAGTAACTGCAAAAGGTAAAGCTTGCAGATGCACATTTTAAAGTGATTTCTTTAAAAAGGAGGAAGGTAAATAAGGCAAAATGAGCGGAAGCACAGTAATGAGATAAACATAGCTCTAGGGAGAGAGTCTGCCTGCTCCAGGATACAGTGTAGTTAGCAGCATCGGTGATACTGCTGGAAGAGAGCGCTGGGGATTGCGCTCGGCTGCCTGCTGGCCTGGGGCGCAGGCAGTTTGATTGCAACCAGCCCTGAGGGGAAGAGAGCTCTGAAGGAAATGTTTAACCGGTGCTTTCGAGAGGATGTTCTGGGGAGGAGAGCAGCCGATGTCGACGTTTGCTCGGAGGGAAGGCACCGCAGCTGTGCAGATGCTGCCGCTGTAACCCGTGCGGTGAGAGCTTGGCAGTGGGCTGGCTGTTCTGGAGGGGCTGTGCTGCTCCCCAGCCGGCTGCCTGGCGGCTGGGCCGGCTGGGGCACATGCTGGGTGGTGTGCTCCGGAAAGGCTTCGCTTTCCACCAGGGCTGCGAGGCTGCACGCCTTGGTACCTGTCCGGCACGGTGCGAGAGCAGGAGGGTGCACAGATGGGTCTCCCTCGCAAAGCCCTGAAAGCCACTCGCTCACGGAAGCCAATTAGCTCAATGAGTGCTACATGAGGACATGGCAGCAAGGCCGCCCTGTCCTTTTCCATTGTGCTCACCCCAGACACCGGTGCGGAAGCCCCGGCTGACCTGCCGCTACAGGGAGGGAGGTTCGTTAGGTGCTTGCTGTCAGCGTGGGGTGGGCGAACAGCTGGGAGGGTCGGGCTGGGTTGCATGCTTGGGTGCTGCAGGCAGGCTGCCCAGCTCAGCGCCCTGCCTCGCCTTTTGCTTCGCTGTGTTTTCTGCCACAGTGCACAGACGTTGCCTGTGCACCACGGGATGGAACCCTTGGTGGGTGGTGCGAAGCCGGAAGCAGAGACCGGGCCCTTGCAGGGCTGGATGTAGGAACATGGGCATTGCAGCCCACTGCCCCCCCCCGCACAGCATCAGGGCAGAGCCCAAACCTGGTGGAGGGCTGGCCCAAAGGAATATGGGGTGCTGAGGCAGTGCCGTTGTGTTGCTGCATCGTGTTGCTGTGCGCTGCAGCACAGGCATGTGAAACAAGGGTCACTTCCATCCCAGCTGACCCTGCCAGAGACCTGTTTGCATCTGGAAGAACAGCTGTGCTTTTCTTTTCTTCTTTCAGACGGAAAAGGCGTAATTTCAGTAAACAAGCCACAGAAATCTTGAATGAGTATTTTTATTCCCACCTCAGTAACCCCTACCCCAGTGAAGAAGCCAAAGAAGAGCTGGCAAAGAAGTGCAGCATCACAGTATCGCAGGTAAGCAGTGGGTGGGAGCGGAGCGGGTCCTGGCCCCTGACCTGCCGCACCCCAGGCAGTGCGTCGACCTCCCGGCTCCCCTTGCAAAGCTGCTGTCTCCCTCGGGGCTCTGGGAAGTGCTTCCAGCGGAGGCATGTGATATGGAGCAGGTCCCTGCCCAATGCACCTTCATAATCCCTTCGGATTTGCATTGTTGACCATGGTAAAGTTCATCAGGGTGATGGAACGTGACTAAGCTGTGCAGGGAAGGCAGCGTGCCTGCAGGTGGCTGGGGCTGTGCTGGGGTGAAACAAGCGGGCATGTGAAGATGAAGGTAGAAATAAAAAGGCTGTGAGGTTAGCACCCTACTTCATGTCAGCTTTCTTCTGCAGAGTCTGTAAGATTCCTTGCTGAGCCTTACTGCCTGTTACGAATTCATTACAGCTTACCATTATTTCGGGGGAAGGCCAGTTTATTGACAAACATATAATCTATCTCTATAGATCAGAATTTCTTTGATTGCTTGAAGTTGTTTTTTTTAAAAGAGCCAGAAATTCAGCCTCTCAATATACTCAAGTGACAGGAGTGGTTTCTCTGTAGCAAAAATGTATTAGGCAGAGTTGCTCATTTTATCACATGTAACAGATGTTGCTGTGAAGTTAATGCAAGAAAACCGGCATCTCCCTAAGCAGAAACACGCCTGGTGTTGGCTACAGCTGCTTTCTGTGCAGGCCAAAGTACACTTACAGCTCTGGACCGGTGTCTTGCAGCGAAGCTCAGGCCAATGACACTGCTCCATCGAGCTTTCCTTCACCAGGTAGCTTAAAAAGCAAAACAGCACTTAGCATTTCTTTTGGCCTCTGCATTTGATAGAAAACCAAACTATTCCCACAGTAAATACGGCTCATACAGTTGGGGAAGGTTGCACTTGGGTGACGGGGAAAGCTCACCAGCAGTTTCCACATTCTCCAGCTACCCCACTGCCCATGGCAGGGCCCAGTGTGCCATCTCCCTCCAGCTCCATCAGCTCTGCTTATCAATATTTCAGGTCCTTTAGAGGAACAGTGCCTGTGGCGAATGTGTTAACTATTAATGATTGCAGGCTGCAGTATTGGCGTTATTAGCAATGCAACCTTTAGCTTTATAATTAAGACCTGAGCTGAGATTTACTTTATAGGTCTGCCTTGAATGCATAAAAAATTCAGGCACTTTATTGAAGACTTTGAAATGGAAGGCTGTCCTGCTCCCCCAAATTTGATATTACTTAATTGACTTTGGAGATACCCTCCGTACAAACCCTAGTGAAACGGCCCTGTGACACAAGAGGCCAGTGGACATGTGTGTGCCTTGCTGTCTCTGTGCTCGTTCCTTGACACGCAACGCATATTGTGCTCCCAGCAGGGTGGGAAGCAACTGTGCTCAAGGAAGGTAAGGGATGGAGATGGGGACAGTTTCTTCCAGTCCATTTACAAATGGCTGGGGTGATGGGCAGGATTTTTTTAGGAGAAATTCAGCACCAAACATGTTGCCTCTGCCATTGCTCTTCCATTGCTGTTAGCACCATGCAAGTGACTGCAGCCCTGACAGGTGCAGGGGCAGCCGTGGTGGGCGCTGCGCAGCTCTTCTGTGCCCGTGGGCTTCCCTGTGGCTGCCATGAATGCCCAGAACCAGCCAAATAGTCCAAGAGCACATGACTACCTGGGCACCTCGGTCTGCAGCCCTACATCTTGTTGCTGGTTTCAGTCCTCTTGGCACAAGATGGTTTATAGCAATTCCTCCAGCAAGTGGTGTCCAAAAATCATCTCACGTGAGCCGAGGCAGCCTGCTGTGTAGTTGGGAGACGCAATGCCATCAACACCAATTTGGAGAAACCACCAAGTTCTTCAGCTCTGCTGGCAAAATGCAATTGGGAGAGATTACGTGGTAAAGAGGACAACAGACCTGCTGGAAAGATGTTTTCTGTCCGCCCAGCGGACAGTGAATTGTGCCTGGCAGAGAAGGAGTTAGTGATCCTGCAGAGTGGACAGATAAAACGCTAGATCTAGATAAGGCTGAAGTGACTGAAGGAAATGAAATGGAACACTTGAGAAGCCATAACTGATTGCTTCTAGTGCTAATAGATCTGATTTCTTTCTTAATTGGTTGTTTGATAAGATTTAATGTATATGTTGTAGAATGAAATAAAAGGCAGGCAGATGGTCCAAAAATGTAGCAGCAGCAGTGAGCCTGTGACATGAGTGTAGGTTTGTCTCTAATATTTGGTACAAGCATGTATTGTTTCTTGAATCCATTAGGAAGTCTGAGTGAGCAATGGGAGTAGCTGCAGCGCATCCTCTGTAGCACTGTGCGCAGCATTCCAAGCTTTGCAGGGTGACATTTTCCAGCCTGGAGCAAGGGCAGCACTGACTATGCAACCTGGGCATGAGCCGCCAGAGGTGCAAGTCTGGGGCCACGGCAGGAGCTTCACTCTGGCGAGACAGTACAAATACTAGGAAAGCCTCCAGACGATGGGAAGGCCTGAAAATGGGAGTGTGTCATCTGGTGGGAGAGGAGCGTGCATGTGAGAGAGGGAGTGCCTGTGATCAGCTGGTTGCTTAAGTTCATGATAGATCTGCAGTCACAGCTAGAAAATGTGAATACCACAGATACCCTAATCTTTGATTTTCAAAGGCACTTCCAAAGGCCGCACGGCAGGACTGCAATGTTAGTTGGTATTTACTAGGTTGAACTGGGCTGAAATTGTCTTTCTTTGTACTGAAAAATGTGTATATTTTTGAGGCCATCTAGCAGAAAAGCTCTGAGCAAGCACTGTAAAATAGCCCAGTGCACACTGCTCTGGTGGTTGGCAGCAGAAGTCAGAGGACGCAATCCAGAAATCAGGGGTGAATTGAGCAGTCATTTAAAATACTGGCAGGAGTAGCATCGCATGGGATAAGCAATGGCATCCAAGCGAGTGACTGAGCTACACCTTGCACAGGGCTTTTATGAAAAAATCTCTGAGCCCACGTATTTCCAGCCTTGACCAGGAGTCCCTCAGACATGGCTGTGCCTGGCACCGTGCCCTATTTACCTCCCTGCTACAAATGCCCCGGAGGTGCAAAGTGCTGGAAATTGATAGGGTTGGGGGGGGGGGAGGGGGAAAAAATGTTAATGGATGGCTTTCCAAACTCGTGGAGGTTGTGGTCCGTGTCTGATGGAGGCTTTCTCCTTTTTCTGGCTGAGCCAGGCTTCCCCTGTAGCCTCTCCTAACGATGATCCAAGGTGTTTCTTTCTCGTACTGTCAGTGCCTTGTAAGTGCTGGGGGCAGATTCATGGCAGAACATTTTCTCCCTCAAACACTTAATTAGTGAGTGTTTTGGGTCGTCCTCCCCCCAGATTAAGCAGCTCACTGGAAATCTTGCTGCCATAGCACTTTACCGAGCTGCAAAGAAAATTGTGTCCCAGAATCATTTAGTTGCAGATGGGAGATAGATGGTTTCAGTTTTGATATTGGTGTTTAAAATAATATGTAGAGAAGGTTTTTCAAGAAAAGCATGAAGACAAACTATTTATTAAGATGAACACCTCACACAATTTCATTTTTAAGAGTACAGAAAAGGTAATTCTAGGGAAAAAAATGTCCTTAACAGAGAACATAGTCAGCTGTAATTTAGAGCTACCCGATCAGCACGTGTTCGAGGGAGATAAACTGTATCATCTGTTCTCCCCTTACCATGGCTGCGAGGCTGATGTTTTATACTTTTGCAGATGAGCCTCTTTCAGGGTGTCATGAACAACTATCAGTCTATCATATGGGCTATAGAAAGGGCATAGTCATTGCTGAAAGCGTGTCAGTGGATTACAGCAATAAAATTTTTCACTGCTTCAAACAAAAGAAGGATGTGGTTGACAAGGGAATATATTTAAAATTCTTTTAAAGAAAGAATGCAGAAGCTGGTTTTCAGCACCCCTCCTGCTTCTGCTTCTTCTGAGTCTGTCTCTGTAAGCAGATTGACAGGGAAAGCGATGGATGTACAGGCTCTTATCCCTTGACTTTATATGGAAAGCAAGGGGGGGGGGGAAAGCAAGCTTAATTATTTTCTACAGGTAAAATTCTTAGGTTTAGATCATGTACCATGATTATGCTGCATTGATTTTAAAATTTTACTACTTTGTGCCATTTGATTAGGTGTGGAATGTGAACTGTGTGCTGCAAACACTTGGAAACACGATGGAAAAATTTCCGTGGTCTGTAAATACATAGTTCACTAATTTCAGCAGAGATGCTCTCGTGTCAGCTGCGTCTTTTGCAGAACGAGCACTGATTTATCCCATGAAATCAGCCTGTGCAGAGACACGAGGCAGGCCTGCCCCATCCCAAATCCCACATTAGGCATCTTGATGATTTAAGTAATAATTTACTGTCTTTTTATTTAACATTGCAATTAACATGATAAATAAGTGCAACAGTATTGTTTGAAATGTAATATACAATTAAGCCCAATTAATTAATTGGCCTTCAATGATCAGGAGGAGAAAGATGTTCATTGTTTTTTTTATGTGAAGAGATAGTTTATTTTAATGAAAAATGTGTTGTGAAGCAGCTCGTGATGGAGACAGCTTTCGTTTTTAAGGTGAGTGTGGGGCTGGGCGAGGAGCCAGGGCGCTGCGGTTCCCCCCGGTCCCAGTGCTGCTCGGGGCCAGCCCAGCACCAGCATCCCAGCCCTCCCTGGGACGGTGCCGGTGCCAGTGGCCAGGGCAGGGTGAGGTGTGCTCCGGGCAGGCAGGCAGCCAGCACAGTCCCACAGGAAGAAATGCCACAGTGGTAAATCCAGCCTAAATCCTGCCTGGCACAGGCTCTGCTTGAGCGGCACCCTGTCCCTGTCCTGGATGCATCCAGCCGCCTGTGTCGGCCGTGCATGCCTGGCTGCGCCTGGAGCCCCTGCACGTCGCCCGGCCGTGGCACGCTCTGCTGCAGCCCCTCACTGATGTGGTTCACAGGAGAGCGAAGAGTCCTTTGGCCGGGAGGCAAAGGGACCTGGGCACTGCTGCCTATGCTGCCCCGGAGGGGTGCTGTGGTTTCTTGGGCAGCCAACGGTGCCGGGCCCTGCCGGTGAGCAGAGTGCGCGCTATAATCTCAGAAATAGTTTAACATTTCTGGATATTCATTTAGATGTGGTATGCGGGTTAAACATAACGTACGATCGCTGCTCCTCTCATTGCTTCCAATTAAACTTTGCTTGTTAGTTTAACCTCTAGGTAATCCCATCAAACAATTGATGTCAAGGAAACACTGCCCACAGTGGCTCTGGATGAGTGGCCATTAATTTTAATTGCCTTGATATTAAAGATTAAGAAGTATTGGGACTAACAGAATGGAAACGATCTGATGTCAAGCAAATCCACTCATTGAGGCTTCCCCAGGCTGCTGGTGATATTAAAATTTTACTGTGAGAATTAAATAAACCTTTATTAGTGATGGCTGTTGTTTGATTGGTCCAGGGGCGTGCATAAACAGAGGGGTCTCGCACACATCCGTGGACAATACAGTTGATGTACAGAGATTCCTCAATTATGAAACTGTTAATAAAGCATAATCTGATTGTCCACAATAATTATTTGCTAGGTTTCATTAATGTATTATTGCTTCTCTGACTGACAAGGTAATATTAAGTGCAATATATAGAATACGGTGGAGTATTATCTAGGGAACAGAATGTATAAGGTACCTTTTGTATTACTGTTAAAAGCTAGAGGCTTTTCATTAGTTGTTTTCAAACAAAAGCTGCACTACATAAAATACAGCAGGATTTGCCTCCTGCCTGCAGCCTTGCTGGGTGCTGTGGTGCAGGTGCCTTACCAGGAGCCACGGGTGCTGCAGAGCTGCCGCGGCTCGTGTTAGGGTGCAGCACCCTGTGCCGGGTGGCTGGGCCATAACCACTCATGCTGTTCCTGGTGCCCTCCCCTTTACCTCTGGGTTGTTGCAGGTGCTTTTTTGTTTCAGCAGCCGTCTGTGTTACATACTAGGGTTGTTAATTAGGAGCTCTGCTATGGCAGCTGAAGTTAAACAAAGCCACTGAGAAAGATTGTATGAACTTTTCTGAGCAGCTCCAGCCGTGACTTCTGTGTGGGTTAATAGTCGGTGCCCCGTGAGCCATCTTGGCTTCAGTACAGCATCTTCAAAGGGAGATGACAAAGTGACTTTTCAGCCATTATTGATTTATATGATTCCTTTCATTTTCAGCTGACCAACCATGATTCTATGAGTGGGCTGCCAAGGTTGTTCCAGCCCAAAAATAAAGAACAATTGCTCTCACTGCCTGCTGACCCTCACTCAGCTGGGCCTTGGTCCCCCTTGAGCAGCTTTGGGGTCTCGCATTGATTTTGTTGACAAATGGCTCATAGTAGTAGGAGACAATGCTGTACCAAATGCTACAGCAAGCTCCAGGAGAGGTGTCATCATGAAAGGGTCACCCCTCGTGCATCAGTTTGCCAGCAGAGTAGGGGAGCCAGATCACGCTCCTATCCATAGTAATATTTAACTCATTATAGAATCATAGAATGGTTTCAGTTGGAAGGGACCTTAAAGGTCGCCTAGTGCAATCCCCCTGCCACAGGCAGGGACACCTTCCACTATCCCAGGTTGCTCCCAGCCTTGTCCAGCCTGGCCTTGAGCACTGCCAGGGATGGGGCACCCACAGCCGCTCTGGGCAGCCTGGGCCAGCGCCGCGCCACCTTTGGTTACTGCTTAGTTAGCTGGAGTATGTGGCAGATACGGGTTGGGGGCTGGGGCATGCCTGTTTTCTGGACCAAACATGACATCTCGAAGGGGTCACACTTTGCCAGGTCAAGCACTTCGTGTCCTTCACCCTTCCCACCTCTCTTTACTGCAGGTGTCCAACTGGTTTGGCAATAAGAGAATCAGGTACAAGAAGAACATCGGGAAGTTCCAGGAAGAAGCCAATCTCTACGCGGCAAAGACGGCTGTGACCGCAGCGCATGCCGTGGCCGCGGCCGTCCAGAACAACCAGACAAACTCCCCCACCACACCAAACTCTGGTACGTACCCAGCTTGTGTGTTAAGCCTCCTGAAGGGCAGGCTGTGCAGGAAAACCCTCAGCGGTGCCCTAGTGAGTTCGGTCGGGCTGAGAAGGGTGCAGCTCCCTAGCAGACCTAATCGTGGCATGGGCAGTGGGACCAAGCCCGTGGACCTCTGGGCTGGACCACTGCGGGGGCTGAGCACTGCCGTAGGTGGTCCCAGGTGACGCTCCCGCAGCCTTGCAGGGAGCAGGGCAGGGCCCATGTCGTTCCCATGATGGTAACTTCTGCCTGGCTCGGGCTTCTGGCAGCTTCTTTGTTTCCATAGATATTTTAAGCTTTTTCTCATTCAATGAAAATAACACAAAATGAGGCAGAGCTCCAAGTCCGCTTTTGTAGAACTATTAAATTTATTGTCAAGATAAGAACGAAATAGGGGAATATTTTAGCATGCACTAATTAGAATTTAAACTCTGGCTTGCTTGAAATGGAGTTGATATTATATATAGAAATCTAAGGATGCAACTTTTATTTTGGAGTTGCTGTACCACATGTTCTTCCGCAGTATTTAAAAATTGTCTCGCTAGTGTGGTGTTGACATTTTGCAAATCTAAGCATGAAATTAGTAAGGGGAGTGTGTAAAGAGGAAGTCGCTTTTTTGGGCTCCAGAGGCAAAGGTTTCCACGAAGCACAGATGTGTTTGACACTATTTACAGTGAAGTTTTGCTGCGACCCAACTTTTAAAGGGTATAAAGATCCGAGGGTGTGGGGGGGAACCACTTTAATCAAAAGAAAGTAAGAAAAAGGTTCCTCCTCTGATGGTAACAAATCAGCTATTTAGAAATTGCCAGCCATTTCCTTTTGAAGGAGACGTGAA
Source organism: Falco peregrinus (assembly GCF_023634155.1). Lineage (NCBI taxonomy): Eukaryota > Metazoa > Chordata > Aves > Falconiformes > Falconidae > Falco > Falco peregrinus. The sequence continues at coordinate 52,416,251 of NC_073721.1, forward strand.
GCGCAGACTCAAAATGAGTTTTTCTCCGAGTGTTTGGTGATAGCATCTCATGATGAAGCGATCCATCGGGGGAAAGCTCTCGACGTGAAAACTTGTTGTTGTACAGAGGGAAGAGCTAACCTGGGTTGCAGGGGGCTGCCAGGCTTACCCAGCGTGGTGCTCCCGGGCGGCAGCCGGTGCGGGGGGAGAGCTGGCAGCAGCCCAGCCGGGGCGCCGAGCCGTGGGCGGGGGGCCGGTGGCCCGAGCTCACCCTGCGCCGGGGCCAGCAGCTTCCCCTCTGCTGTGCGCTGCCTTTCCTTCTCCTCTCCTGTCTTCTTCTCCTTCCCCTGCCCTCAGGTCTCTGGGGTTATATATTTGCAGCTCTCTGTTATTCAGCTACCTAACTCTTTCCTTTCCAGGTTCTTCTGGTTCTTTTAACCTCCCAAATTCTGGGGACATGTTCATGAACATGCAGAGTCTGAATGGGGATTCTTACCAGGGGTCCCAAGTCGGAGCCAATGTGCAGTCACAGGTAGGAGAAATGCCCCAAAGTAGGGCCTTTCTAGCAGGGTAGGGTTTGGGCTAAAAATTCCACCTTACTCTGGCTCTATTAAATGGTCTGTGCCTCGCTGCAGAGTGGAGGCTGCATATTTCTGAATGTGACCTATACTTACCCCAGCATTGAATTTCACAAATATAAAGGAAAGTGATTTTTTTCTGATTGAAATTTTAAGCTTTGTGAATGCATTCGGCTCTGGCTTGAGCTCATGGAATGGGATTGGGTGCGTCTGACTTCCATGGACACTGTAAATCCAGTGAATTTTCTTTCTTTTTTCCTTTCTTCCCCCCCCCCCCCCCTTCTTTTTTTTCTTTAAAAAAATGCATCTTTCTTTCATTTATTGGACAAAATTTTATTTATTTATTTATTTCTATGTCAGAACACATCTAACTGAGCTATTAAAGTACAACTCATTCTCAGTCACTTTTCCAGTCCTTTCAGACAGGGCTAACTCCATGTTTTATATGCAGTATATACGCCATAATCTCTTCCCATACATGCAAGCACATACAGACGTATAAATATGCACAGCACTTTGCTGCAGACACTTAAGAAGGACCTACAGGACGCACTGCTGTGAGGAAGTTGTTTGGCTGGTGTGAGAAGCAAAGATGTATGGGTTTTAACATGCAAGGATTTGTTGAAATTCTGCCAGTCATTCTTGATTGATAAATTTGCCTTTCATAGAAGATGCTAAACCCTTTTGGCTCACATAATTCAAAATGTTGCCTATTGTAAGTGATGATGTTTTAATAGATTTGGAATGATGAATTTTGTTTCCCCTTACTTTAAGGTGGATACCCTGCGTCATGTTATCAATCAGACGGGAGGATACAATGATGGCTTGGGAGGAAATTCACTGTACAGTCCACATAATTTAAATGTGAGTACCCAGGGGAACAATAGTTTGGAGAGCCATAAGCACAGTGTCAGGTAAATGCAGTCATTAATGCATATATTAATTACTCTTGCAATAGTGTTTCTTAATATCGCATCTTTGGGGACGGACCGCAGAATAGCCCTTGATAACAGCTGTAAGGCTTGATAATGTAAGAAGAGAGAAAATCCTAGCGCTGTGACTATAAGCCGTTCAAATTTTGATATTTTTCAGCCTTATGAGTTAAAAAGTAATAGCCTTGGAGAGAAGGCTCTTGTTCTTCACACAGAGATGGTCAGATATCTCTGTACTTGTGTTTGTTATTGCCTGCGATCAGACGCCAGGACTGTGCTTTTGATACACTTTTAGCCATTTCAAGGGTGCACATTTTTCCTGTGCTGGAGAAGTACTTTTGGCCTTGTTACTCCAAATGGGAGAGAGCAGTAAGTCTGGCAAACAGATGCTAGTAAATTGAGGGATTATAGGCTTGATGGTGATAGGTGCTAAATGTCCTACCTCTCGCTGTAACCGATGGGAGCTGACAGTGCTCAGACCCTCGCAGGCTGGACCCCGTAGCCTGCACACGAGGCGCCAGGATAAATAAACGTAGAGATCTATTCTTCTGTCGGCATGAAAGCCTGGGATGAAATACCACCCACGGCAGCAGCCTCTGTGGTGAGGGCTCCACGGCAGATCCTTTTCATCCCTCATTTCCAGTTTGCTTCTCTCAATTACAACTTCAACAATTAATGCTTTAAATAATTTTTTTAAAATGTTTCATATTTGCTTGGGAGGTGCCTTTCATTTATTTTCCTTCGTGTTCATGGACTTCAAAATTACTGTAGAGAATTCCCTGTCTGGTGACTTGTCTCCCCATCCCAGGGGCCGCCCCCGTGTTTCACAGCCCGCTGTGGATTGGGGTGCGGGTGCTGAGCAGTGTTGAGAACCCGCAGAGAGGGTGGCTGTGGGAAAATGGGGAGACCCAGCGTAAGATACTGCAACCACAGGGAACGGGAGGTTTTTCCCCCTTTTTGGGTTTCCACTTGCCATGAGAGTAAATATTAATGATTTAAAATGTGATGGAAGATGTTCAATTGTAAAGGGAAAAAAGTACCATTAAATACTCAAATCTTTTACATTTGAAATGTCAAATCTTTCTTTTTGGGTTTATAAATAACTCATAATAACCCACAACAAACCATATAAAAAGCCTTTTAGTTGCATTTCTCCTTTTTCATTTAAGTGTTTTGAAATGCTTCAGAGAATTTGCGATATCCTTATCAACATGATAAAATATGAAACTGTGATTGCCTGCAGCATTTTACAGACATGAATTCCATCTTCACTGATGAGGCCTGATAAGGCGCTGTTGTATAATACAGTGCATAATCTCAAACCACCAGAGTAAGGATTAATTTATTTGAAAAAAAGAATGCTTGCTGACAACCTCTCCTCCAGCTGCCAAGCTGAGTAAAAATATTGTACATTTGTTGTTTATAAATTTGGATAAAAGAGGAATGATGTTTACTTCAGATGGAATATCTTTAGACTCATATCTGCACAAGAGTTTTTCTTTCTCTAAGTAGATTCTCATATCTTTAAAAAATAAAAAAGCAGTGGTGCCTCTGCATTTGGCGTAGGACTTTTTTACGTTTTCAGCGTGCGTCTGAACAGTTGAGGGTTTTAAAGCAGGTGGTGAGGTTTCAGCCTTGATGGGATGCAGGCTGGTGTTGCCGTTAATCGTACCAGAGAAGAGAAGAGAAGAAGAGAAGCCAGACCCGAACCTTTGGATCTGTCAGGATAAGAGCTCCCGTTTCCTGGTTTTCCTCCACAAAGCAGATAATTACCGCGGCTTCTTCTCCTGTTGAAGCCATAAAGCCTTTTCTTTTGTCACGATAGACGAACAATATTTTTCATGTAAAATCTTGCCAGGCGGGGCACAGGGGTTCGAGGGGCACCGGCTGGGGGTCCCACATGACACCACCGCTCCCCCCTGCCCCTTCCTCCCGCAGAGCACGGTGTCCCTGCCGCCCAACCGGGCCACTGATTGTTTCGATAACGAAGCACGTCATAAACACATTAGCATAGGCTAACCTTTGGCTGCCGGGAAGTGTCCCTGCCAGGGCCGGGGGCGCCGGGGGCGCGGGGCTGGGCGGCTCTCGCGGGCGGTGCGGAGAGGCCTCCCCGTCACTTCCACTCAGCGTCCCCCAACTCACGAGCCCCACGCCTCCCTCTTCTTGACTGACATAAAAATATGTAGCGACAAGCTGTCTGCCACAGCAGAAATTTGATCAGACATTGATTTCAGCAATTGCCTCCATCGGCCGAGACATAAGGCAAATTTGTTCCTGAGCGTTGCTCTCGCTGAGGCAGGGCTGACGCGGCGAGGGCCGGCGGCTGCGGGGACGGGCAGTGGCGTCCAAAATAGGGGCTGCGTTTAGGGGTAATTGGAAAACCGATCCGAGCAGCCCCTTCCTGCTTGCAGCCCCACGCTGGCGTGCTGGCACACCATGCTTGCAGGGGCCCGGGCTGGCTGGGTGGAGCAGCTCTGCCGGGTGGGGAAAGGCGATTCCAGACTTTGGGAGGCGAGGGGAGGTGAGGGGGTTAAACGTGGATTGCCCCAGTCTCGTCTTCTCGGGGGAAAAAGCTGAAGCGCCAGCTAAAGGGATGTTCTTCATTAAAGCGCGGATGGTCTTTGCAGAAATCCCAGAGTCCTAATTGCAGCCAACATCTGGCTGAGCGGCGCCCGGTGCCTCAGCTCGCCGCGGTGCTGAAGGCGCGCGCTGCTGCAGAGCCTGCTTTCAGCATCCCTCGCGCAACGCCTTCTCCTTCCACTAATTCTGCAGCCAGAGGGAATATAGGAAAATCTCCTTCCCAGAGCATCTCCTCCCAAACCCCGGGCTTGCCGGTCTGATACTTTCAGTGTGCGGTATAATTAATATGCGTAATTGTATCAATTGAATTGTTTTTCCCTTTTCAGGCTAATGGAGGCTGGCAGGACGCAACTACTCCATCTTCTGTGACTTCCCCTACAGAAGGGCCGGGAAGTGTGCACTCTGATACCTCTAACTAATCTCCTAGCAACACTTTTTCCCTGAGCTGATATGCCTTGATTAGCGCATTCAGAGTTACAGGAGAAAAAGGAAAATGTTTTTTTGTAGCCAACCACCTACAGCTTTACTGTAAAACCTTGTCTTATTAGAAAACTTGGTAAATCTGTTTTTTAAAGGTATCATAATCATTTGTATTTATACTTAAAACACACAATGTTAAAAAGCACTTTATCCAATTAGGCCAAGATTTAGCATTGTTTATAGCCCTGTAACTATTTTATCATAATTTATTATCAGCAGTTTTAACGATGTCGGTCTAACAGTTGCCAATTACTTGGCCTTAAGGGTAAAAGTACAGGACAAGCTTAACCTCAATAGCAAGAGCAGACACAAAGAAACACCTCACCTAAATTTAACTTTGTGCGTATTTCCATGGAAAGTCGAAATGAATTGCAGACTTTGATTGTGTTTAATCTTTTCATATCTCTTATAGAGTTGGAATAAAAAGAGCTGTTCGGTTATTTCGGTTAACAATGGTTGTGTTTAAGAATCCTTATTCGTCACATTTTTGTTGTGATCGATTGTCTTACAAATTAGATTGCAAACCAGGAGCATCTTTTCTTGCTAAAACTACCCGGACCCCGAGTCTCCTCTCGGTATGTCGCCACCAGCCGTAGGTTGTTCTTAGGAGATGAAGACACTTGCTGCTGATCTCTGTGAAAGCCAAGACCCGGGGTTTTACAGTACGAGCTAGGTGCTGCACACGCCTGCCAAGATTCGTTACCTCTTCTTGGCAGCAAACCACAAACAAACAGACAAAGGAAAAAAGCAAAGGAAAAAAGCACCATCATATGGAGTGTTGTACATAGTGTAGCAAAAGAGTATTTATACATCTCACCAATCAAACACAGCTTTATTACCTCATGCGAACTCATACAAACCAATAGACTTTCAACATGTTCTGTAGCTTAGAGTGCTCACTTACTACCTCTGAACGATACTCACGCTGTAGTTTGTCTCTTTCTTATCTTTTTGCATCTTGTAATTAACTCTTTGTTTCCCCATGAAATGTAATGTACATTGTAATCTTTTAAAAGAATCAGGGTTGCGTTGGCAACTTTTAAAGAAGCGGAAGTGGAAACATGGGGTCTTAGGTTTAACACAAAACAGTGCAACTGTTGTAAATACTGAGAAACATTTTGAATGTTCTTCATCTTGTTACTAATCCACGCAAAAACCAACAACTAATTGTAATGCATACAGACTTCAGTATTCAGTACTGTATATTTCCCCCTGTGTAACAGGGGGCCCTTTCTTTCTCTCTTTTGTATTGTATGCGATTCTGAAACTGATTGAGTCATGAAAATAATTTGTGGCAGTGATTCTAATGTATTAAACCGTTTCGTGTTACTTTCTAACTGGATTACGCCCTGGATTGAAAAGTCTTCCTCGTGGTAGTTATATGTAGTTTCAAACATGAATAAACTTTTTGCTTTCATGATCAAACGTTGACGTAATTTCTTCCTGCTCAGTGTAAGTCAGGCCTAGGACATGAGTAGGCTACCAGAAGTGCAAGCTATCACGATGCAGGAGCTGAGCATTTCTTTAAATACCAGTAGGTCATTGCACGCTCTTGCCCGGAGAAGGTTGGAAATCCTGGGAGAGGTGCATCCTGGCAGGGAGCAGGAGCAGGAGCAGCACCTGTGGGGCACAGGCTTCCCCCCTGCAGGCTGCCCCTGCCAGCCCCTGCCTCTGCTTCCACCCTGCTCTGCTCAGGAGCAAAAATTCAAGTGGAGGCGAAGGAAGGGGTCAGTCCTTCAGATGAGTTTAAAAATCATCATCATATTCACCCTTAATTACCATCTTTATTTACCATTAACTTTGGAACTACAGCCTCAGCTAGCAAGTATAATATGATTATAAAATATTTTTCTTTATTAAGAAAACTTTTTTGGAAGGACATATATATATAAATGCTAATTTTAAATCTTTTTAATAAAGTAAAGGTCAATAACAGGTAATAGCCTATTTACCATATCTCAAGGAAATTGACTCACAGGAAATCAAATTAACGTTAATCACTTGCAGCAAATGGTCTTTGATAAATACAACTACTTACTACTTGGGTTAGTGCAGCTAGGTAGGAGGAGGGCTGGCACTCACTACTACCAGCCCGTGCTGGGCTGGAGCCTGGGCCAGGCTGCACTCAGTGGAGCCGCCTGCCCGTCATGGTTCCTTTCCAGGCAGCTGGTCAAGCCTTTAGGTGTTGTTTTGGTGGCTAAATGATTATTTGCATGATTCAATTAGCTTGTGGGTCAACTTTTCTTATCAACAATTCTTGTACCAGGTTGTTTTGTAAAATACCGTTGTTTACCTGCTCTCACGCCCAGGACCGTGGCTACACTCTTGCCCCTTTGCATCCTGCGTGCCCTTGTGCACCAGTTACTGCTTCTGCTTTTGTTTATGGAGCAGACATGACTTCTCGATCAGTTTTAGAATTGAACATTGCTTCTTTCATTACAGGTGGTGCATTTAAATAAATAAGTAAATAACTAGACGTGCATTGCAAAGCCTTCATTATCAGTTAACGAGAGTTGGGGCAGATGGGGACTGTGGACTTCCGAAGACTTCTATGTGCAGAGGACAAAGCACTGAACGATTTGCATTTGCTAATGGAGCTCCCCAAGTCCACACGCTTGGTGTTTGTGCTCTGGCTCAATGGAAACAGTATTTTAAATGTAAAGTGTGTCAGTGGAGGCGTAGGCAGCGTAATGAACACACAGACGTCCCTCATCTTGATCACATCTCTGCTGGCCACAGGCAAGGACCTGTCACACACTGAGGAGGTTCATAGGAAGGCCATCAACAACCTTTGGGCCGCACTTGCATGCCCTGCGCCCGCTGGGCATCATTAGCGTGCTTCTTTACAGCATTAAGGCTTTGGGTCCCTTTGAATTACAAGTGCAATTTGGCCTTTCCTTACATTGGAGAACAGCCACGTGGTTACATGGCAAATAATAAACATCTTATCCTTGAGGCTTGATCACACATCAGAAAGGTTTACTGCAAGCACCAGTATTAGGATCATGCTGTTGATGGTATTGTGTTTCACCCAGTAGCTACACCCTGAAGGGCCATCAGAGCCTCGCGCAGGAACAGTGACGCGTGCAAGGATCCCTCCCCTGCGCACGCACCCCGGCTGGAGCCGTGGGCCCCCCGGCCCTGTGGGGCCTCCGCCACAGCACCGCGCACCCATCTTGGCATGGGGAGGAGACCCTCAGCCCTCCCACCTGTAGGACTGCTCAGTGGCACGATCCTGATTCCCCAGGTTTGAGTTGTTGGCACACGTGAGCGCTGTGACCAGGGCTGCCGTGGCCCCGTGCCCCCAGCACACCGCAGTGGCAGAGGAGCGAAGCCCACCAGCCCCATGGCCGCAGCTCCTGCCAGCCCCGGGGGGTGCCAGCCCGGAGACCCCCCACAGAGCACAGCGGGAACGGCCACGGCATTGGCAGCAGGTCACAGGAATCGCTGTGTCCTGTGCCCGGCACTGTCCTGACGAAGGTGCCCACCGCTGTCATCGCCACACTGTGCACCACGGGGCTGTGACAGGCGCGAGGGTGTCTCGGGGAGAGCCCCACAGTGCTCCCCTGGGCATGGCTCAACCAGCTGCCTTCGGGACCAGCCTTGGCTCCATCCGACCTGCTGTGCACCTGGGCCAGGGGCACCGTGGCACGGCCACTGCACGGAGAAGCTGCTGGTGGCTGGGGGTCCTGCAGGACAGGTCCTGAGAAGCCCCACAGCCAGGGAGAAACGACACCTGGCACTCTGGAAGATGCACCCGGGTTTGTGACTCGCAGAGCTACGGGAGCAGCCCTGCAGCCCTCTCACAGCCCCACGAAGAAAAGCAAACCTTCGTGTGCCAGAAGTGAAGCAGGCGAAATGTCTCCTCTCCCTGGCGTTCAGACACCGAGCTCCCGGCTCCCCGTGTATCTGGGCTTGGATGCAACGAGGGATCCTCGGCCCAGGAAGGGAAGAGTCAGGGCAACTGCGACCTTGCGGCACGGCACGTTCCATGTCCCATGGGACTGGTCCAAGAGGGGCAGCTCTGCTGGCGCGAACTTGGCATTAAGTGTGCTCGGCTGACCGACGCGGTGTTATCCTGTAGTGATGTCTTTTGCAAAGACCACACGCGAGTCTGATGTAAGATGCTGATGCCAGTATCTGTGCCATGTATTTCCAATGTGGTAAAAATAACCCCAAGTAACTGAAGAGGTTTCCAGTTTGTGTTAATAAAATACATCTTTTTAAAGAATGGAATTTTTCAAAGATTGGCAAATTTTATTTTATTTCATTATCTTTAATGTCACTGCCATATGGACTGTGAAGAAAAGTGAACCATTAGATCAGAGGGACTGAGTTATCAGCATGACACAGAAAGCACTGATACAATTGTTAAGGATAAGCCCTGGGAGTGATTTATTGCATGCATTGTATTAGCCACAGAGGAATTATGATATGCTCCCCATTCCTGTATCATATTAGGATTTTATTAGTATAATATGACACGGTTATATAATATATGATTAGAATTCCCATCCAGTTATCCTTCCCTTGGTAGCGGAGAGCAGGAGGAGGTTTTGTGCACAGCAGCTCCCTGGCCATCGGGCCCGCAGTGGAGAGGGGATGCCTGGGGTGGCACGGCTGCTAGATTGGTCTCCTGGGCATTCCTGGTGGGATGTGGGTGCTGCTCCCCTCCTGTGGGCACACTGGGCACCCCAGGCAACTGGTCTGCCACTGAGTTTGCTTTCCCTGTGCACCTGAAATACAAAGCCACTGGCTCCTTCCTGCAGTGGGTGACAGTGGGAAGGATGGTGCCGGCATTTCAAATCTTTGCTGACAGCCGAGCCATAGGTGCTGGGCTGTGTCCTAGCAGTACCTGGGAAATCAGCCGCGACATACCAGGACAAATCTGCTGCAGGCATCAGCCCTGCCCAGGTGTCCTGCAGCACTGGTGAAGCCCACCTCCCCCCAGGCTGGGCATGGTGGGAGGAAGGATGTGCATAGACCAGGCTAACGGGGAGCCAGTGCTGAGATAAATGGTTGCAGGCTGAGACTGTAGGCTAAGCGCAGGAGGTCTTTGTGTAGCTGCTGGTGCCGTGAGATGGCAGCTGAAAGGCTCCCGCTGCCCTGGCTAAGGCCGTGCGAGTGACCACGCCGTGTTTAGTAGCCTCACGTACTCACATGTACCACGTACCGCTCTCTCGGAGGGCAGCGCAGCAGCGTCCAAGCCGGTGGGCAGAAGCCCTGGGGCGGCTCTGTGCCATGCTGGGTGGGCAGCCCCAGTCCTGGTCCCAGGGGCCGAGCTGCTGGGCTGGGGGCTGAGGCTGGGGGCTGGCCCTCCCATGCTCGCCCATCGCCCCTGCGCTGCGCTGTCCCGCGGGACACCGCGCGGTGTCAGCCAGCAAAGAGACATTTGGCAACACCAGCTACGTGTGGCTGGGACAGCCCGAGCTCCAGGGGGGCACAGCCTCCCAGCCCCAACCCCCCGTGCCCCCAGCTCTCCCCTTGTCATCCTCTGCTCTCTGACGGCACCACGTGCCCCGGCATCGGAGGTGAAGCCAGGGACTGTGCTGCTGGTTCATCCCTGCTGCAGGATGCTAATTGCGATGCCTCCTTACAGGATCCCCCTTGCCCCCACATCTCTTCCTGTGTGACTCTACCCACTGAAAACTCTACTTTCCCAACAAATCCCGAAGACAAACTTTTCTTCAAAGTTTCCCTGGCGTCCCCTGTCCATTTGTCACCAAATCCCCCGTTTCGCCTGCATGCAGGCTCGAAGCAAACGCCGTTTGTAGCCCCGTTCTTGCCTCCAGCAGCAGCAGGAGGAAAAAAAAGTTCAAGCATATCAGAGTACTACTAGGTGATAAATCCCAAAATCTATATCAAAGCCTATTTGATCATCTTCCTGTCATTGATATAATAAAAAGGATTAATTTATTGGAGACTGCCAAAATTCTCATGTGGCAACAAATTTAAGGATCTTGTTTACACAGACTAATTAAAACCAATTAATTTCATTCATGTCTGCAGTTCCTAACGTGGGTGCAGACGTGCATGCTGGTGTAGGGGTGCCATAGGTGCATACCTGGCACGCGTGGCCGTGCCCAGCCTACGTGAGCCCCCTTTCCTGGGGCGGGTGGTGGCTCCTCTTGAGGGGGGGAGTGGGGACCTGTAGGTGTCCCTGAGGAGCACAACTCTGGGTCAGTGTCCCTGTGGTGGGGAAGGAGCCCTCTTCCTCCTCCTCTTTCTCCTCCTTCTCCCGCTGCCCCAACATGCTCAGGTCTCAGGGGACAGCCCCTGGGAAAAGGGGGATGCCTGGAGGGGCTTGTGGGTGTCCCCTCGCTGCAGCTCTGGGGCGGCTCTGGTGGTGCCTGCTCCTGGCACAGAGGCCACCCACCCAGCTGCTCACCTGGCGAAGGCCGCTGCTGGAGCGACAGAGCCCTTCTCTAGCGAGGGGTGCAGACCCGAAGGGGAGCAGGCACACCTGCACGTGGGCTCCAGCCCCGGCGCCGCCAGCCCTGCTGCCGCTGGGGAAGCAGAGCGGGGGCAGACGGTGGGCACTCCGCCGGCACCGCACGGCTCCCCGTGCCGAGGCTGCTGGCACGGGGGGCTGCCGCGCTCTGCCCGCAGCAGCCGCTGATGGCACGCGGCCACCTCTTGCCCCTTGCCACCGGGGAGCCCAGGCGAGGCTTCAGGAGAGCAAACAGGGCTGTTGCTTGTGGTACGAGATCACCTATTAATGCCATCTATTCGGATAATAAAAGGCTGCGGTTTTTGTGGTAAAATTCAGCATAAAGAGCACGCGTCATTAAATATGGAAATCCAGAATTTTATTAGCAATCTGCTAGATCTGAACTGACGCCAATTAAACAAAAAAGATATCATTTATAAAAAGGCAGAGTTCAAGTTGTATTAAATATGAAATGCAATTTTCTGCTGGTTGTGATTTATTACCGTTGGTACATTGTTCAAAGAAGCATGTTATATTTCAATAGAGAAATATTGTTTATTCATTAATATTTTAAAACTTGCTTATTGCTCTGTATGACTCTCCTGCAGAATGAAACTTATGATTTAAAACATGAATTAATAAACACATTTGAAAGTGTTAGACAATATCATAACCACTCATTTTTCATTTTACTGGAAGCGTATTAAACTTTTATAATTCTGTATGTACTATTATTTTCCAAATAAAGGTATGGACTCTAAATTGCTAATTTCAGGTAAAGATGAGAGAAAGCAATAACATATGCTGGGAATCAGTCACTATGTCGTGTTAATACAGGCTCAGTACTTTTGTTGTTACATTATTCATAAATCTTCTGCTTAGGACCATGTCCCCCTAAGGGGGTTCCCGGGTGCCCCAAGTGCTTCTCCCTCGGCAGCCAGTGAGGGTTCCAGTGCTGCAGGGATGCGTCACACTCTTAATGCAAGGAAACGTTTGATAGAGGCTGACATCCTAAATGAGGCCAAAAATATTTTATACAAAACGTGATAAAGCAGTAATGATCTCAGAGGCCTCAGGTTATCTTGGTTATTACCTGCGCCCACCGCTTGAATCAGCAGCATTAAGAGGTCCAGACCCAATACGTAGATACCTCTGAACTCATTAGTCCTGAGTACTTTATATAGACTAACCTATCAGTTGCTTGATTTAAACTAACCTTTTTTGTGTCTTAAAATCTCTCCTGCCACAGCCTCACTGTATTACCATAACAATAACCAGTATTTCAATTTTAAGAACTCATTTTTCCTCAAATAGAAAGTGCCAATCAATTTAAAGAGCAGAAGATGCATGCTGAAGGAACAGGCAGGGCATGTGCTCTGGGTATCTCGCCCTCCTGCTCCGAGCCCTTTGCGGCCGGGAAGCGTTTCCCAGCACCGCACGCACTCCTCACTGGCCGCTGCGGCTCGGCTCCATGGCACGCACCAGGTAGAGGGGATTTACCTTGTAACCTTTAATCGTTCAGGCATGGGGTGGAAATAATTGAACTGGATGGGAAGCTGACATTTGGAAAGCTTCCCCAACTACTGGCAGTGAAATGCCAGGAGCGGTGTATCGTGTGTGACTGAAGGCAACCCCCTGCCCTCCCCTCGGGAGTGGCAACACTGGCTGTGTGGTGGCCAGAGGGGTGCAGGAAGGGTCCCCAAGGGTCCCCAGCACCTAGGGGACTCCTCATCGGCTCAGCTGGAGTGGGTTGCTGAGAGTTCCAGCTTCGCCCACTTGCAAGTGGCTCCAGCTAAGGGTTCAGGGTTTTGCAGGGGGTCTGGGACGCAGTGGAGTGTGGAGGGACCGCAGGGGCTGTGGTGGGGACTCTGCACCTTGCCTGATTGATGGTGGGGCGTGGAGGGCGGCTGTTTGCATGGTAGCAGCCCTCACACCTGACAGTTAATGTAAATTAACTATTCACTTCTTTGTTGGGCAAAGTGAATCGGCAAACCTTATTACTCCAAGCCAGTCAATTAATTAAAGTTCAGTGCTTAATCAAGTTCCAGTGGTCATACACGGGGCACAGGGATTTCGTCTCCTGAGCACCATGTTCAGCGGTTGAACAAGGAGCAAGTGTGAAGGGCTACAGGGCTAAGCCAGCTACACGCCATGCCTGGCATGCCACTGCCCGGTTCCTCCTCAAATCAGCCACCACCTGTCCTGCTGTCCCAAGGCAGCCACATGTGAGCTGGTCCCTCCTGGCAGCGCCCAGGCGTCTGGCAGGCTCTGTGGTGAGCTCCAGATCGGTGGATTTGCCCTGCCAAGCCCGGCTACCTGTGGTGCCAGGATGATGCTGCGAGGGGAAGGAGGTGCTGCCGCGCACCGTGGTGGTGAGGGGATGGGAGGCACCAGTGCCAGCCCTGAGAGCCCCTCACCACCCCAGCTCCTCACTGGAAGGGGGCACGCAGGAGGTTGGAAACCCATTTTGCCCCCACCATGGATCGGCAGATAAAAAGCCACAAAAAAACTTGCTCCTAGCACAGAAGAAATGGCTGTGGGACGGGGAGGGCTGGGCTCTGCGGGGCACAAAGCCGGAGAGGCTGCCTGAGGTGGGGAAAAGAGGGGATGCAGCACTGATGCTGCAGGTCCCTAACAGAAAAATGTCTTTCAAATAGGCTTGACCATGTGTTTTAGTAACTCTCAAGACCATCTATAACTGGGAAGGAGATGCTGTCCAGCGCACACGGGCAGCAGATTCAATTAGGTTTCTCTCTCTCCCTAGAACGTGGCACGAGAAGCAATCTCTCTTTTTTGAAGAATGTAATAACAGAGTGCAATGGAAATGCGTCAAAGAGACTCAGAGAACAGGATCCCTGCCTTAAATCTTGAAAAGCAGTCAAGAAAAATATGTTGTTTACCTGAATTTGTTTTTCATAAGGTCTCCCAGTGGATTAATAAACTAACCTTTCGTCTGTGAACACCTGGTCCTACACGCCATCAATAATGCAAGCTTCACCTACTGCATTAATACACACTTAGTGCTGAGAGGCAAATTGCAGAAACCTAAACGAAAAGTTACCAAAAAGACTGTACTCATGACAAAGAGGTCACCCAGGGCCTCTGCCCATCTGTGGCTTTGTCCAGCTCCAAAAACAAGTGAGCTGGATTGGACCCCCTTGACAGCCATGCTGAAGTGCCCCACTGCCCAGCAACAGCCACAAACACAAGTCATAAAGCACTGAAAGGAAATTTTACCTGCAAAATATATCCACAACAAACAATTAAGGCTGGAGAACATGTTTCTTTGCAAGTTCTTTCATTCCTTTTTGCAGCTTGCAGTGGCACAGTGAAACACCCTGTGCTCTGGGGCTGGCCGCAAGAAAGAACAGTGGAAATAAAACCTCAAGTTCAGATGCTATCAAATGGTGGAAACACCCCATGGAGAAGTGTTGTAGGGCTCCAGGTTCACAGTGAGCTTGTGCTGGAGAGAAGAGCCCTTTTCTGCACAGGTCAGAAATGTCCCAGTAGCAGGCAGCCGTGCCGAGCCAAGGCGGGTGCTGGGCTGGCAGTCGGAGGCTGCAGGATTCTGCTTGTGCCCCTGTTTCAGGCAACGTGCTCACCTCTTTCTGGGGTCCCAATGCCAGGCCGGGGCTCCAGGCTGACCCCACGTGTTCCAGCAAGGCCCCAGGTGCCGTCTCTTGCCAACTGTCCCAGACATGGCCCCGACCAGGAGGCTGGGGCTTCCCGACCCAGCGGGGCTGTCCCTTGGGACCATTGCCATGGGGGGAGCCCCTGGTGGCCCCTGGCATGGTCCTGCCTTCATGGGGTGGTGGTGGGAACGTTAAAAGAACAAGGTGCCCCAACAGCAGCACACCGACAGCAGCATGATCCCACTAAGTGAGTCAGTAGGCTCGAGCCTGGCATCCCTTAATTGATTGATAGGCTAGGACTGTCAGCGCTTAAAGAGATAATTCAATTTATAAAATCCTATTAAGTAGTGAAAGATTTTTTGATTGTTGAATTGTTTCCTATGTTATGCAAGTCATTTTGGTCCCTCTCACTTGGAAACCCACTTCCCATTTGCGAGAGGGCTGGTGATGGAGTCGTTCCTCATCACCGGCTGATGCTCAGATTCTCAGCGCGTGGGCAAGATGGGACCTGGGCAGCGAGAGCCAAGGAGATGCCCCAAGCCCACAGCATCCCTGTGTCCTACAGCGTCCCAGTATCCCGTGGTGTCCTGGCATGTGGGACCATCCCTGCCGCTTTCCCGTGACTCTCATCTCAGGCACAGGGAGGGCAGCAGCCCCCTCCTGGCACCCCAAACCACCCCATCTCCCACGGGTGTTACCGTGCCCGGAGCAGCGCTGTGACCCAGCGGCTGCCAGTGGGGTGTACCCCGTGTCGGGGTGCCCGCAAGACCCCTGCCTCCCTGGCTGAGCCCCTGGGACGCAGAGCCCGGGCGCAGGTAGGAGGCCCCTGGGTTGCCATGTGGCAGCTGAACTTTCTATTTTCAGTGTGTGCTCTTTGTTTCCATCCACCACCCCCACACTGATGCAAACTCCCCTCTTCGGTTTGTTTCCATAGAAATCCTCAGCTGTAAATCCTTAAGTAACTTTTTTTTATTTATAGTGTGCTATTAATGTCCTTTCAAGCCGAGGACTCCAGGAAATGAAATAATAGAAAAGGCACCACTTTGAAATGCATCCAGGCATTTATTGTTAGTAAGTGAAAAAGTAACATGAGCATTTGAAGAAAATATTGGCAGATAAATTGGGTTTTAAAGCAAATATAATTGGATATAATTTCTGCTTCATTCGGTTAGATATTTATTGTTTTATTGACTTATTTACTTTTATTTACAATAAGAAGTTTAAACTGAAATTTAATTTTGTTGATATAAATACACTTTTTCATAGAAAATTTGGCATTTAAAAATGTTATCTAAGACGTTACTGGCTTTGATAAAAGCACACAGCTTTTGCAAGGGTTTGTTTTAAATATTTCCAATCTCAGTAAATATGAAGTAGCGTATATAATCATCATTATCATAACAATTAGCATTATTCTAATTAATGGGCAGGGCTAATGGCAATGCATCCACATGGAAAATCTGTGCTTTCTGCATATTTGAATCCTTCCCACAGTTTTTGCTGAGATCTACAGAATTTGAGCTTCTCCTTAGGAAAAACCCTACCCAAAGCAGAGGGCTGCCAGGGCTCCATCCCTTTTGGGGTGAGGATGAAGCCTTTTCCCTGCAGTGGGCTGGGGACAGAGGTCTCATTTTCTTAGCAGCCAGACAGACTGATTCGGCAGCACCATCGGAGGCAGACGCTTTCCATTAATCTTCATGGAGAGGGTCAGCCATCGGGAGATGTCACCAGGAGGCTGCAGTGCCACCGCTGCTGGGGGACACGCTCCCGGGGCCTCGGTGGCAGGGAGCAGGCAGCGCCGGGATCCTGGCAGCTCAGAGCTGGGGGGCTCAGCCACTGGGGGTCCCTTTTTTCTGCTGCCAGGTGGGCGACAAGGCGGCCCTGGTGCTTCCAGGCACTGTTGCAACTTGCTGGCAGAACCTGCCAGAGCCTGCCAGCAGTGCGGGCTGTGCCCGAGCCACGGCGCCGTGTGCCACCTGTGCCACCTGTGCCACGAGCCGGGTTCTCTCCCTGGGTGTTTCAGCCAGGCGCCGGTGTGGCATCTCCCTCTGGTCGGCGGTGGCCTCGCCAGGGCGACAGCGCCCAGGCACCGGGCATGCTCCTCCGCAGCAAACACAGCCGTTTCCCTGGCAACCGGTTTTCCAAACTCTGCTCCAGTGATGAGCTCCCCAGTCACGCGCTGGCCTGTGCCAATGGGACACGGGGCTCCCCTGCTCTGCTCCCCAGGAGCCGCAGCGCGATGGGGAGCAGGTGCTTGCCGGAGCTGCTGCCCCACGACTGTCACTTGGGTGCTCCTGGGCTGGCTCCTCCTGGTATTAGGAGGACTCGCTGATTTTCAGGGTGTCATGAGCCCTCCTGTCCCCCGTGGGATGCAGCGGCATGACACCCCTGTGAACGATGGGCTGCGTTCGTCCCGGGGACCCCCAAAGACAGCAGGGAGAGCTCGAGCCCCTTCCCCTGCCCTCCCTAGCCCCTCTGATGGGATGACCAGGCACTGTGCCAGTGTGGGGGGACCTTTTCACCATGTGAGCACTTGGTCATTAGGACTGAGAACAGCCCAACTCGTAACAGAGATTCTGCCAAACGACCTCCAGATGGTAATGGTTTTTGGATTCAAACCAGCCCTCCAGAGGTGAAAGGCTGCGTGCTCCATTACCAACCCCCTGAGTCACCCGGTCCCCCTGAAATATGTCATGCACACTTCAAACCTTTCCGTTTTTATAGGCAGATTTAACTGCTGCACATAACAGCTTATATCAACAACATGCGAAAAAAATGTCTTACGAAGAACAGGCCTGAAACGGTAAATATTTAACAGGTCCTTTCTGTCCTTTCCTTATATGTATTAAAATAATTAGTTTAACAAAGAGGACTTTGTTCCCCTGTGTTTGAGCCACGACAGTGTCTGGCGCAACAGTACAGCTGTAATTCAGTCTTGGGGTTTTGCTGGCATTTATACACGCTGCTTTGAGCTGCTCTCCCAGTTTATAGTGTCAGCAGAACATCTTGATTGAATTACAGCCTTGTATTCAGTTAGGAGCCATGTATTATTCTAGATGCAGTTGAGTTGTAGGTATCTGTCTGTGCTTATTTGGGGAGATAGACCCTCAGGAAAATGAGGAGACCAGATGTGGGACAGGCGCTCCTGGCCCTGGTACCGTGTGGCAGAGAGCCCCAAGGTGCCTGCCCTGCCCACAGCGGCTTCAGGCAGGCGAGAGGGTGGTGGCGAGATCCTGTCCATTGCCCTGGTGGTGCCCAGCACCCTCCGGGCCCGTCGGACCAGTGCCAGGCATTTGGTGCCACTGCCTGGTGTCCTTTCCTCCCACCACTGGTCTTAGCCTCCTAAATCTGCCTGCTTAGGGCTGGCTTTGAAAAAAAAGCACCAAACAACAGGTTTCTCACCAGCCTGTTGTGCACATTTATTTTCCTCCAGCCAGCCTGAAGTTCAAGCCCTTCCAAGCCATGCACCGGAGACATGGCAAGGCGTGCAAAGGGGGTTCGGCGGGTGAGCCCCACAGTGGGGCCATGCCGTACCTCGCAAAGCGGCGCCCACCCGCGGCAGACCCCCCCTGGGACCCGCAGCAGGTACAGGAATTGGTCTCAGAGAGGAAGCAGCACCTTCAGTGTCCCTGGTGAACCCTCTGGTTTCAGCCCCTTATTCCGTTCTGGGAGGCAAGAGGAAATCCTGTTCTGCAGCACCACTGGCATGCACCACCAGCAGCTGCCTCTGAAAAAGAGCCGCATCAGTTCAGCTCATCTCTTAGTTAAAACTAAAACTAGAGTCTGGAAAACAGGATGGGAGGGACGAAGCCTCAGGAAGGGGTCCAGGGTGTGCCATCAGGAGGGAGAGCAGCCCCAGCCCCCGGGGACAGCGTGGAGCACTAGGTGCCTGATGTGCAAGAGGGTGGCAGAGGGGACGGAGCTCTGCTGAGTGTCCCATGCAGCTCGAGTCTGTGGGGAGCGGCTGGTGGCCTCTGCACAGGCTGCAAGGGGCTGTTGGTGTTTGTGAGCTAGAGGGTGGCAGATTTGCCTCAGTGTCCAGCATGGGTGCTCTGAGCAGGGAGTGCCCAGGGCGCCCGGCTACAGGTACTGTACGTGCGTGGCTCCTCCCTTGAGAAAGGCAGCTGAAGGGCAGCAATGAGGCTATGAGCTTCGC
Source organism: Falco peregrinus (assembly GCF_023634155.1). Classification (NCBI taxonomy): domain Eukaryota; kingdom Metazoa; phylum Chordata; class Aves; order Falconiformes; family Falconidae; genus Falco; species Falco peregrinus. The sequence goes on from NC_073721.1 coordinate 52,435,018, forward strand.
TGCCTTTGCAGGAGGGAAGAGCACGTGCAGAGGGAGGAGGGTCACTCCCATGCAAGGGAAGTCCCAAGGGCCGTTGGGTGCTGGCGCTGCTTCCTGCCTTTGTCCGCACCCACATGCGCGCCCCGGGATGTGGCGGCAGTGTCCCTCATCAGCCATTGCTGTAGGAATGTCCTTCCCCTAATTTGTCTTATTAATCAGAGACAGCACATTGATCAGTCATCATGAGAGCTGGAATAATTGCAGACTCAAAATAGCACAGATTTAAATGTTTCAGATGATCACCTCTTGCCTTGGAAATACTCATGCTGGCGTGGCAGCAGGACCGGGTGCTCAGCAAGCCCTCCCTGGGAGTGCCATGCAGGAAGGAGAGGAAGCTGTCAAGTGGGCAAGCCCGCGTTTCCAGCTTGGAGGGGGGGGTGGTGGTGTCCAAAGCCCCATGCTTCGCAGGAACCCGTGCGGGATAAATGGGCGGGCGGCGTGATGGCCTGGAGTGCCAGGATGAGATCTGGCAATGGAGGCTCTCGGGGATGCCCTGTTTCAGCAGAGCCCACCCAGGCAATGTCTCCTGGGCTTGTGGCTCCTTTTATTTCCACCTCTGTCAGCACTGGCACCCGGGCACCTCCACCCTCACCACGGGAGCCCGCATTAGCTCTGCCTCCGTAATGGGTTTCCTCTCTCATCTGCAATGCCAACATTTCCAGTAGGATCTATATCTTTCCATAGGCAGTTTGTTTCATCACAGTAACATAATAATGTGCTGAGAAGAGCTCATAGTTGTGAATTAATGTTTAAAAGCTCTCACTTTTGGGTTGTTGAAATGAATGTTAATTTGACAAATGGCAGTCATTGGGATTGAGACGGCATTAACATGGAAATAAGAGTTAACCTCCAGCAGGGCAGATACAAGGTGAGATGAGCAGACGCTGCAGAAGCTGTAGTTTTTCACCTGATGCTCATACTGTAAATACTGCCAGTGTCCTATCTATTTATAGAACTGTAATTTAAAGGCTAGTTCAGGAAAATCTGAATGACATCTCCTTAAGAGAAGCAATCGTAGGGTATCTTGGAATATGTCAGGCAGCTCTCTTGCTTTCTCTCTCAAAAATACTCATATGTCCACTAAATCAATTTGCCTTTCTCTTGTAACTGCATTTGCAGGGCCATTCTTTTCCATTTTCTGTCACTGTCATACACTAATTCGTGTCACACTGCGGTGCGGGAGGGCCCAGCCGCCAGCTCCACTGCACCAACACTGGCATGGCTCGCCTCGTCCCTCCTGGATGTACAGCCAGCTGCTGGGCTGGCGAGGGTCCGAGAGGTCCTGCGCTTCGCTCCAGGGCTGAGGGTCCCACCCTGGCATGAACACTGGCCCCTGGGAACCACTCCTCCCATGGATGCTGCTCTGCTTTCTGGGTCCGGGAAATGTATGTCTGCAAAAGCTGATTACATATGGCAGCGCACCTTCAGGTGTTATCTTCTGTGCTTTTTTTCCTAAGGATATCCACAAATTGGGGTTTTATTTTACCCTGTTTTCATGCTTTTTCCTTCAGTTTTCACTTAGGAGGAAGGAAGAGACTTTTCAAATAGGAAAAAAAAGCATGCCAACCCCCTGACCTAGGTCCACAAAGTTTGGAACAAGAAGAATCTTGAAGGACACTATTTTCCTGAGAAAATCTTCCTTTTGGAATAAGCCATTTTCATTGAAAACAGGAAAACATAATGCAAAAGCAATTTTTTCACTGGATCAGCACATAGTGCCATGCACAAGTCCCTGGCTTGCATCCCATGTGTGATTCCTTGTCCTGGATCCCTGCCCCAGGGGGTGTTGGAGCTGGGCATCAGACTGGAGATGTGCGCTGCAGTAGCTGCCACCTCTCTCCTCTTGGACTTTTCTGAGGGGCTGTCCAATAAATTTTGGCTTTATGTGTGTCATGCAATAAAAAAACAGCAGCAAAAAACCTCTACCCAAAGTTTTCCTTCTCAGTTTTGAGACCAGGCTCTTCTCTCCTCTGTTTTTCCTTATCTTTGGCTAGGAAATCTCGTTCTCCATGGCAGACATCACAGCCTCCTTCCCCCGGCCAGGGCTCGGATGCAGTGCAGATGCTCCCGCGCTGCTGCCTTGGCCGTGGCCTGTGGCCACCCTGAGCTGCACCGGGGGAGGAGGGCTCCCTGTCCTGGGGTGGCAGGGCCAGGTCTGGCTCCACAGCCTGCAGGGACACATGAACAGGAGCTTCACTCTGCCCAGACTGGGCTTCTTTCCATGCAGGGGGTGCAGAGCTGTCCCCCCTCCCTGGCTCCCCAGACCTGCACTGGCAGAAGGCAGCTGTGTTTTCATTGTGAGCAGCAGTGACAAGACTGGGAGCTGCATCATGTAACCCTTCCCTCTGCGGAGACGCTCCTCTGCGCTGGGACAGGGGATGCGTGGGGGAAGGGGGTGCCTGCTGCCCTGCAGAGCCTTTGCTGCATACAGGTGCCGTGAGCACTCGGTGTCCCCAGAGAAGAGGCTGCTCCCGCCAGCCCCATGCAGGGCTCTGTCTCCAGAAAGTGCCTGGCCCTAACACTGGGGCTTGGTGCTCGTGTATGTCCACATCCTTACTTTTCAGTCTGCATTCATGTGTGTCTAGTGTTTCAAACCAAGATACTGCCAAAGCCCTACGTCCTGGGAATAATTAGAGCAGAAAATCCAGGGAAAAGTACTCTGAGCCTAGGGCAGTGGCTCTTGAGTGGAACTACCCTCACGCAGAGATCTTCTAGTGGGACACATACCTGAGTCACTCCCCTCTAAATGTGCTTGACTTGCTAGCCACGCTGACCCATTTAAACAGGGCTCCAACAAGCCACCGATCTGCTGACCTCTTCCAGGAGGTAACATTTAGTTTGTCCCTAAACAAACAAGAGGAGAATTTGACATCCATTCTCTCCACTTCTGGTTTTTGCAGCCGCTGTTTTTTAAAAGTGAGGTGGAGACGGGTCTGTAAACCAGACAATCTCAACCCAAAACCAGCAGCTTTTTTTTTTTTTTTCCAAATTGTTTAATGTTTTGAAATGTTCCTTCCATCTCCAGACACAAATATCCTGACTTGCAGCTGGGAAACTTCCTTCCAAGTTGTTTTGTTTGTCAGGTTCAAGTACAAATTTTCAGTTAAAACCCTTCTTTCCTTGACTCTTAATAGTTACTGGCCAACAAATGAAAAAGCGGAAAGGGAGTGAATTACATGACCTGTCTCTTTTTGTTTATTAAGAACTTCTTTCCAGCGTCTGATTCTTACGGAAATATGGTTTCAATTTTCTCTTTGAATTGTGGATCAAGAAATGTTGCCAATACATATTTTTCTCTGTCAAAATTTCATTTAATCTGGAGTCTGTAGATGTCTTGAGAGCCATGTCTCCTCACTGGGTTATTACCGTGTGCGCCTGTTGTCATGTTAGTTTTCAATTGGAATCACGTTTGTTCTGGAAAGAGACGCCAGCGCTGGCCCGTTAGCAGAGAAGCCGAGGGTGGGTGCCGGCCCCTGCATCCCCTGCAAGGTCTGGGGTGCAGGGCTTGCTGCTGTTTCAGGTCCCCATGGGTCCCCTCCTCTGTGGGACCTGGCTTCCTGGTGGAGGAGCACTGACACTGGCAGGTTGAGACCCACCAAATCCGTCTGCGGAGCGTGGGCGAGCCCCCGGGGCAAGGGCAGGCTGGGAGAGCATCGCTGCTGGGCCCCTGCCAGCTGCAGCTCTTGAGGCCCTTCGGCTAGTACCTGAGCATGGCTCCTAGATGCGATGCTGGGCTGCAGGACCTGCATTCGCAGCTGCCGCTCCCTGGGCAGCTGTTGCGATGGACTGCCTGCACGCCCTTGGCACTGGCTCCGCGTGATGGGTAAATGCGGCTGCTTCTGACGGGGCCATTTGGCCACACATCCATCGTTAGTCCCAGTGCAAACCTGATGGTCTTTCACTGTTTTCTGGTCATGCATGATGCACACAAATTCCTCTGTAAAGGTGCAAATGGCCCCACAGAGACAAATGTCTAGTTGAGGATATGGTCAATTTGAGTTTATTCAGACCAGGGCTTTTTTAAGAAGTTTGATGAAAAAGGGTCATTTTAAAAGGTGAACAGCATTCCTTTGCTTGCTGGATCATGCCACCCTGCTGGGACCTTAGGAGCGAATCAGGTCCATGAGACGATGTCACCCGCTTTGCTGAGGGTGAGCACCCTGCAGCAGCGCGTGGCCCTGCAAGAGGAGGAGAGTCTTTATAGCCTGGCAATGGCTGCAACATCACATACATAACCCAAACACACAAATGGCAACAGTGGCTACCGCTATGACAATTTATTCCTTCTGTTATTATGACTTCTCTTGCAGGATTACAGTTTCTCAAGATACTGCTCTGGCCCAGCACTTCTCTTGCATTGTGAAACAGCACACTCCCTTGCAGTTAGTTGTGGCTATTTCAGACTTTCAAAGGATAAACCTTTCTCATCTAAATGAGAAAAGGGAAGAAACGACTCACAGCCTCTCCCCATCCCCTGAAAAGAGCTTTTTCTGATGGAACTGGAATGCTGGAAATAATCCAGAGGAATTCAGAAAATGAACCTGTCAGAAGAATATTTTAATAAACCCCCTTTTTCAGCCGCTGTATCAACAACTCACACTCTTCCCTTGTCATCTGAAGGAAGCCCAAGCAGCCTTCAGAGAACAAAGCTGGCGGGGGGGCTGGACCCTGTAGCACCGCCGAGGTTTCCCAGGGCATAGCTGTGCCTCTGTCTCTTCCCCCTAAGTACCCAGAGGTTACAGCGTGGTGTATCATGCTGCTAAACTGCATGTGGGACTTTCAGCACAGACCTTCGCATGGGACTTTGCAGAGGCCACGCCAGGGGCTGGTGCATCCTCCTGGTGCATGTGGGGGGAGCACTTACCCTGGAGCCACTTGGCAGATGGGTGAGCCGTGCGGGGTGCGTGCAAACCTGGGTGTGATGCCAGTCCCTCCTTAATGGTGCTCCAGGTGTCCATACTGTGCCGGCAGGGCGAGGGCAGGGCTGAGCCCCATTAGGTCTCATATCCAGATGTGGTCTGCAGTGCAATTCCAGGCAGAAGTTCTGCAGCAACAGGTAATGGCCACAGCACCCTGGCCACTGTGCCAACCATGTCGCTGGCCCAAATGGCTCTATCTAGCAAATGGGCCAGTATTGCAACAACTCTGGGGAGCTGCTGACATTGCTCCGCTGCCCACAGAGACCCTCAGTAAGCCACCCCATCTCCCTGGTGCAGAGGCTTGCAGGACTTTCCCTGCAGGGGGCTATAGCCTGGCTGTGGAGTTGATCCCACTGGCCCCGTGCAGGACCCACGCTCGTGGGGCTGGGTTGCCAACATCAGATCTGCCGCAAGCGGTTAGGATCTGGAAGACAACCGGGTACGCAGGTGTGCTGTGAGGTGTAGCAAGTACATGACTGATACATGAACAGAGTGCATTAAAGCTGTTAGTTTCATGTTACTTATTAGCAAATTTTCTCTCACCTCATCCTGTTTCTTGTGTGCTGCCTGTGCAAAGGTAGCTCACCTTATAAAGCCATCTTTCTCATTGTCCATGCTGCTTTTAAGTAACTGACACTCATGTTTTAAAGAGAAATCAGCAAAGGCTGCTTTAGACAAAATGTATAATGTGGCAGCAGTTTGCAAAGTATGGTTTCTAAAATAGACCTTTCCATCTGCAGAGATTCAAAGATCCCAAAGAAATTCAGGAAGCAGAACTACTGGAAGAGGGTCTGGCTGACTGTGGTAGCAAATTAGCCACATATGTGCTGTGTAATGTGGGAGCAAGCAAATATTGGGGTCACATTGAAGAAGTGGCACATCAGAGAACAAATAAGTTAAAGGAGCTCTGCTATTTGTTGCATTGAGTCCTGGATACCTGATAGCTCAGAGTTAGATATTTCAGAAAGGACCTAAAAATTAAAAAAAAATGCTTTGAAACTGCAATTACCAGAACACAAAAAAGCAAATCTGCTTGTTCTTCTGGGTCTTGATGGCAGCTGGGAAGGATGCAAGGGGAAAAAGCAAACACCCAGCCTGCTCTTCCAGCTAGAGAGGGAGCAGCTGGGAGCTGCAGGTATGCCCTTCACACTGCTGTGTTGGCTCGGGACTCTCGGTGTGGGGAGGGCAGCAGTGGCAGCAGGAGAGCACGGTCAGGAGCAGACGGAGGGTACGGCTGCCTCATGCTACAAGGAGGAATCACCAACAGCGTGCAAGGCGCCTGGCCGCTCCAGCCTGTGCCTATCTAGACATGCTGTTGAGTGTCTCAATCCTTGCATGGAGCCGTGCCTCATCTGGGAGATCAGTTGTGTAAGGAGCAAGGTATCCTTATCAGTGTGGAAATTCATTTCCTGGTGTCAAGGCTGCGAGGGCGCAAACAGATAAACTGGGAGTCTTCTTCTGGCAGTGTCTGTGGCAGAGCCTGGGATGGATAGAAATGTCCGTCACTGTCAGAGGGGAAGGCACCCGTCCCTCTCTCCCGCAGGAGGTGTCCTGGGGTGGCAGAAGCTGCTCAGCTGGAGCTGGCGATGGCAGCAGTGGCTGGGATGAGGCAGTGGGCAGAGTCCTGGTGGGAGGGAGGTCACCCCCACCCTCGGGAAGAGAGAGCAGGCATCCATCTCCTGCCTGGCAGAGTGGCACGGGGAGAGGCGTGGAGGAAGAGGCCCTCTGGGGCTGGCCTTGGTGTGGCTCATTGGGTCGGCAGAAAGCTGGGCCCATGGGGACTCCCGGTGTGCCCGGAGCATGTGCTGGAGGCTCCCAGCTCCCAGTATTTCCCTACCTGCGCCTGGGCAGCTCCATGCCATAAATTAAAGGGGAGCATCTTGAAGGAGGCTTTAATCAAAAGTTAGGGGTTGCAGCCAGCATGTCACAGTTCCTCATTAGATTGCCATTATAATGCTCTGTAATTGGAAAGACGTTAATATTGACAGTGTTGTGAAGAATGCCCTGCTTCTCCTTGCATGCATGGATTTGATAGAGTTGAATAATGGAGCAGATATGATGGATTAGAAAAATTCCCCAGTTAAGGTCCCTAATTATAGAGTTTTACCTGCCCAATTAAGGTGGAGTACTTGAGGAAAAACTAGACACTGACTCTCTCCAGGCACCCAAGTGCTCTGTGAAGTACCAGCAGCCACAGCAGCCCTGGACCGGAGAGTTACTGGAATTTTATCCTACTTGAAATGTTGCCTTCTTAAATGACGCTGCAGCGTGAAGCCAAAATCTGCTCAGAGGCCAAAGTAGCACCAGCAAGTCCTGCTCCTCAACACGGTCTGAGCTGCACCACTACTTTAACTTGCCTGGATGCGGATTCAAGAAGCAGGAGTGACCCAAAACAGCCCCCACCATGCACCACAGCCCAAGTTTCCTTTGCCGTTTTTTCACAAATCTGAGTGATTCTGGGAGGGAGAGCTGGCGGTGTGGCTGCTGTGTCAGATGGAGTTGTGGGAGACAAGTTTCAGTGGCAGGACCCACCGCCCCAACCTCCAGGCAATGCAGCAGGAGCAGGGGCTTTACATTGCTTCCCCAGACAAGAAATTATGATTTTTACTTTCTGGTTTTGTAAGATATTTTGCAAAATGTAAAGATAAAAAGGCCACATCAAACCTAGTCAGAAGGGGAAGCGTGTGAAGTGTTGCTCAGACGAGGGGAGCAGAGAATGAGGCTGGGCAGGACGTGGGGCTGGCAGCAAGGACCCCCTCCTGGCTACGGGCACCACGCCAGCCCCACTGCCAGCACCCCCACGCACCCGCCTGACGCCGGGCTGGAAACCCCAGCAAGGCAGCCCGAGGCATGCCAGCTCCTGGGGGACACGGTGCTTCAGGGCTGCAGTGCAGACCCTGAGTGAGCCCCAAGTCTTGAAAATTCAGTATCTTAAGCATTCTAGAGATATACATTTTTTGAAGTAAATAATAATTTAGCTGTCTGCAGCCTCAGGATGAATCATGGCAGTTTTTCTTTAACCATCTTATAAAAAAAAGGGGCAAAGTTGGTCACAGAGGAGCCAGTGGGTGACACGCGCAGTGTCTCTTTGGTGACAACTGCCACCACAAAAGGACAGGTATGGCAGCACAGACCCTGCTCACCCCACTCTGGAGGAATAGCTGGCTTGTTACTGTAGAGAAAATTTTAGTATCCAAGTCTCCCTGTAATCCCTCCCTGTACTGGTGGGACAATTATCCCATAAATTAGGAAATAAATATTCTGCTTGGGCTCTGGAGTTTGTAACTATTTACCCAAGGTGTGCTTTCTTCTCCAGAGATATTCCTGCTAGGCTGCTGAGGGATGGAGACGTGCCTGTGCTTTTTTCTGTGCCCCTGCCTCCCTTTCATCTGCTCTTGTGATGAATGGTAGGGAAAAACTACCCAAGCCTGTCTGTTTTGGCTTAGATCAGCTTTTCTTCTCATTATAATTTAAGTCTTTAAGGGTCTTCAGTAGGAGCCTGTAAAAGTCAGATCATTCATTCCTGTTGACGCCATGTGTTTCATGGCCATTCGGGCCGTGATTCATGTGGCGGTGCCCGGGACGCGCCTCCTTTGTGCCGCGGCAGAACAATGCCTTTGTGCGCCGTGCTGGCGCGCCCGGCCGGGCAGCAGAGAGTTAACCAGAAAAATCTTGTAATAGCTGAAAACTATGGATTGAGCAAAATCTCCCTGTCAGCTCTCTGTGATTTTGCTGAGAGCACTTGGACATGCTGGCATTGGATTTACAAATTGAAAATCATTAATAATTCTAACCAGGCTGTGATAAATCTGAGATCAGTCTCGATGAACCTGGACACCATTTCATAAATCAAAAAGATTACTTAGGAATTTTTTAAAATCTGACGTCAAAATGTCATGGTTACTAATGGTTTTTGTAGATCTCTTACAGTGATATATCATTTATCTACGCTACATCTAAAATGTGACACCAGGGCAGAAATGTGATGTCTTTAATACCATGAATACATTTTATCCCATAATAAAGGTATTAACAACTTCTTGCTGTGACTTGTACTTGAAGTTCTGTGCCTGATTTAGTGCTATTGTTATCATATTAACTGTTTTCCCCCCCAGATATGTGCAGGCAAACTGTTGCTTATTTTACGTGGCAACGGACTGACGACCCACCGAAGCAGAGGAGGGGATTCCTCTGCCCGGGCGCTTCATCCCAGCTCCCCACCTCCTGCGGCCCCAGGGACCCGGGCTCCCCTGCACGACACAGCCTCCCAGTCCGGCACTGGCGGGATGCTCAGCGGGACCGCTGGCTCGCAGGGCGACCTTCTGGGACAGGGCTTGTCTTCCTGTGGGGACTGCAAGGCGCCGAGGGCAGGAGGTTGTGGGAGCACAACGGGACGTTATTCAGTATGTGGCCTGGGTGAGCATTGGTGGTAGAGACATGCAACATGGTGGTGAGAAAATGCCAGAGCTGGAATGGAGCTAGCAAGCAGGCATGGATCACAGTCCAGAGTTTTGGTTTATATTGGCTCTTACAGAATTTTTCCACTCCTTTAAAGTGGGCTGTTCTGAGAACAGTTTACAAGACTTATGGAATAAAACTCCAACAAATAATCTCCAGAAAATACCCTTCAAACCACTTTTTCAAACTGATTAATGAGGTAATGCTAAAAAACATCACTGAAGATGGAGGTAAGGTCTAAAACAAGGGAAGAAGCTGCAGCTATGCCACTGCTTTGACTCTGGAATCAGGCACAAATGTTATTCTACATAGGCTGGTTTGGACGCCCTGATCTCCTCGGTGAAGCTTGGTTTGTGCTGTAGGATGGTTTTGTAATTCATACCACACGTTATGTTAGCTCTGACTCAGAGGGACAAACAAAAACCTTGAGGCAGTGGAAAGGCTGCTGGAAGCAAGCGGCAGCCAAAGGTCCTGGTCCAAACTCACCCTGAGCACACGTAAACCTAGTCAGGCAACTCAACAAACCATTAAAATATCCAAACTTCACGTTAGAAGGAAGCCTAACACACATTGTGGAAATGCATTTCTCATTTTGGAAGCAGCTTTCTTTGTGCTCGCATTGCAAATGACATGGGAGTGCGGAGGGTCTGCAGCCCGGGCAGCCGCCTAGAGCCGGGCAGTGCTGAGGCTGGCTTTGCCCAGCTCTGTGCGTGTGCAGGGGCACACGTACACGTGTGTTCCCGTGTCTCTCCGCTTCTCACACTGAATCTTCAGTGCTTGCTGGCATGGGAAAATGCATAGGCCACAGATGTTATAGCACAGTACGACGCAACTTCCGACAAAGGATTTTTGTGTTATAAATGACTTTTGGAGATTTTGCTGTAAAAAGTTACATTTCTTTGGTGCAATCTTTTAAAAAAAAGAATGGTTCAACTGTTAGAATTTGAAGAGTCATTCCCAGTCTCTTCCCACTGAGTCAGAAACATGCTGCAGGAGCATACAGCCTCCAACGCTCTGGGCGTAGCTAAAGAGCTATCAGAGCCTAACAGGTAGCTGAGGAATTTAAAGCAAAGCTTTATGGGGAGAGATTACATTCAGAGGTGAACAAATGGTGGTACCAAGCCTATGCAAAGTAAGTGACAAAATGTAAAAATCCTCCCCGCATTTTGAAGGAAAATATATCTTTCTTTCTGCGTGGTTCCTATGAAAAATAGGCTTTTTTATTTCCTTTTTTCATGCTAGGAAATTAATATTTGCCTTTAAAAAAGATTTGGTGGAGGTTTTCGTGAAGGTCATTAGCAATCTCGCTGGGGAATAAAGAAGGGAGTGATTGAAATCTGCATGGGTTTGTTACTCATTTGTGGCTTTGCTTTACACGTAACATTTTTATTAAGAAAATAATACTTTGGGGCTGGTAATTGTGTTGCCAGCTGGGCTGGGGAGGGGAGAGGAAGAAAGCAGAGCACTGAAACCTACTATTTATGTCCCTGCTAGGTACAATTCCAGGCAGGTATATATATGGTAAATCTCCTTGAGCTGTCCCCAAAGTCACCCTGAAGTGCCGCAACTCTTCCCGGCGTTGAGCGTGTTCCTCTGGGGCTGCAGCTGGTGGCGGGGCGAGGCAGCGGGTCTGGGGTCTGGCTGTGCTGTGGGTGAGCGTGGGCACCGCGGCGGGCGGGCAGCCCCAGCCCTGCTGACGTGGCTGCAGGGGTGGGTGCTGCAGCAAAGCGCGGTCCGGCCGCACGAACCTTCGTCCCCTGGAAGGGGACAAATAACCCCAGGACCTCCTGGAAATGCCAGGCACTTTTGCAGCAACTTCTGTTTATCAGGTAGTAAGGTCACCTGTTTTTGTTCCATTTAACCCCAAAATACCTGCGGTTAGGATTCAGGCTGTAAAATCCTGGGTTTGCTTGCAAGTCTTCTTAAAAATTAGCATAGCACAGAGTAGATACAATCTGAAGTTGGCTTGTAAAATCTTTTGGAAGGATCATTAAGGGTATTTCATTATCTCCATATTGCCAAGGTCAGGCTGTCCATATTTCCTCTTTAGTGCTGCGATGGGAATATGCCGCGACTGTGGTATAATAGACCAGAAAATGTCCACACTGGGAATGATGGTAAATCAATAAAAACTCATCAATATAACTCCCACTTTCCCAAGGTACTGCAAACAGCCTCAAGTTTGTAATTTACTTACGTATCTTCACCTTTTTCCCAACATTTTTTACACCAACTTCTGAATTTTTTGTCTGTGTAAAATCTTTATGAGAGACAATATATATAAGGGATAAAATGCTTTATTGAAAAGATTATTGATTTTTAGGCCAAGCTGCTTGTGCAGCAGCTCCACGCTGCTCTCCCAGCAGGGAGAGCTAAATCTGAGGGGCTGAGGCAGCCAGGTGGGAAGCAAGCAGATGCGGGTATGGCAGCATCGTGGGAGAGCTGGGGAGACCACCTCCTGCCTGCCCGGCGCACGGCGACAGGGCAGCTTGGCAGATAGGGGAGAACAGAGGTTTGCCAAGCCACAGACACGCTGCAAAAGGGAGAGGGAGAACTGCGCGGCTCAGGCACAGAGAAGAGGGTTATCTTCAAGTTATCTCTCAAGACTGATCATTAATGTATTATGGCTGTGCACTGTGCTGTACAGTCACCTGAGCAATACCAGACATGCTTTAGTCTTGCTTCAGTGTGCTTCTGCCTAAATCCGCGCTGCCTGAATGCTCAGACCAAGCCCAGTGCCAGGGTGGCTGCTCTTATCCGGCACATCCCATGGTGGAAGTGGGGAGCAGCAGCCGACAGCTCCCCATAGTGCTGCTGGGACTCAGGCATGTGCGTTGAAGATCGGAACAGCGCTTTGGCTCTTTAGGAGCCTCAGTAAAACCTCGAGCAAATGGAAGCTGAGGGGCGGTTGCTCCTCCTTTCTCCATAGCACCTTGCTTATAACCTTCTTTCTATCTTCTTCCATTTCTCAATCTTTTTATTCATCTACTTTCCTCCTTTTTTTCCTACTTTCCACTTACTTTGTTAAAAAAACCCCAACCCAAAAGCATAAATACACTATGTCTTTTTTAGGCTGACAAAGGGACATCCTCATCATGCAGCATATCCTGCCATGGACAGCTGGACAATGGCTCTGGGTTCCTTCCCCGATGCTCACATAGCCAAGGTCCCTGAGGACACGAGCATGAGGCTCACGGGGTGCCGGGTGTCTCAGCTGAAAACAAGGAAGCCTGCAACAGTGCACATGATCCATTCTGATTTTGAGAATGCTGAATCCTTTATTATGAGCCAACCACTGAAATAAAACCAATCCCATTTTATTAAAAGCCCAAAGACACAATTAGATCTTGCAGATTATGTAAATGATGTATAACCCTCTGACTGTTGGCAATTTGCTGCATAGACCTCTATGCTGCAGCATTTGGGCAGCCCTGTCTGAACACTGGTTAGAGACCCTTACCCCCTTGCATAGCTCTGGAGCCTGAAGCCCTGATAAATATTCCACAAAATACGAACAGCCTATTTTCTCTTGCTACTCTGACCTTTTCCCCAAGACATTAGAATGTATTTTTTTGCCAGGTACTGTATGCTTATCCCCAGGGGTCAGGGACCTACAGGGCTCTATTAACTGTCACTGGGTTTTTTTTCCTGATGTCTGAGTTTACCCATAGCTAAGCTAATGTACTGAGGAGAGTCTTGGCAGGGGCAATAGACATCGTGTCACTGAGGGCATAAAGGCCAAGGAGTGGATGGAAAAACCTGGTGGTGAAACTTAATCAGCAAGTAAAGACCTGAAGCCAGACGGCATATGATCAGAGGGACCCCACAAATACTTACTGGAAACAGAGGTGGCTGCTTTTCCTTTCCCCCTCTGCTCCTTGGCCCCATCACCCAGGGCGGGCAGTTGGGAGGCAGAGGGTGCTGCCACCGGTGCTTGCCCAGGATGGAGCACCCAGAGCAGCATCCTTGCACAGAGCGCCCAGCTCTCGGCTTTGGGGTTGCTTGCAGTGCTCAGGCACTCGTCTGGGGGATAAGTGCCTTCTCTCATTCTGTCCTCTATTTTCTCATTTTTGACTTTTATGGTTTTTCATTTACAAGTCTAATCAGAGAGAGGCAGCAGGATGGAATAGTGCAATCATTCAACATAGATTAACAATAGAGTCAATGGCCTACAAGTGTTTGCAGCATCCCCCAGTGCAAGCTCCTTCAGCCAGGAGAGATTCCAGGAGGCTAAAGCAGGAGCCGCAAATACAAAGCTATTGCTTGAAGACCTCAGCTAAACACACCTGCCCTCCAAACAGGCCAGCATTTCCTCCAGGAGCTCTCCTTTCAGGGAGTTTTCAGGCCAGCCACCAAAGGCAAGGGAACCATCTCATATCATCTGTTTTGGAGGAAGTTTAAATGCCACCACTGCTGTGGCCACAGCCCAGGCAAGCTGGCCTGAAGGCAGCTCACTGGGGGTGCCACTGACCCGGATCCACCAAGGCTGGATCGCTGCATTACCAACCAGATCCAACCGTGGCCGCGGTCCCATGGTACGCGCTGCTGGGAGCGCGACTTCCCAAGCTGGGTGTGCTCATGCAAGCAGCCCTGAACAGCCCCTCAGGGCTGCCCTTTGCAGTTCTACAACCACACGATTGAGGTTTTAATCTCCAAACCTGTTTGTTTGCAGGAAAGAGAAAAATCTCATATAATCATACTGGTAAGAACACATATTACTGTTTGAGTGTGTAAATCCCTGTCAGTGAGGCCCTGCAGAACCTAACACCCAGCTGTGGTGTGTAATTTCAGCCCACTGCAAAGGTAATTAAGGGCACAATTCAGCAAAGCATTAAAAACCTGGTTTTTGTTTTGTTTTATTTTAAGCACTTGCATAAGCACTGTATTGAATCAAGACTTAACACTGTGCATCGTTCCTTCATGCAGGGCTGGCATAGCCAATACGGCACCGGGCTGTGAAGCCGCAGCATGTTACAAGGTACCTCCTGGCAAACCACCGTGCGGGTCCTGAGCCCTGCTGCCCTGGGCTGCGCCATCGCCACTGGAACACTGCGGGTCTGCCCATCCTCCTAAGTCATCCCACTCTGCTCTTGACACAAACTGGCTTTCAAAGCCTAACAGGCTAAATTTGTGTTTTTAAGAGCAGTCTAAAGTTAAAAGTAGATGACATTTTGGAAGTGACTGCAAGGTAAAATTCAAACTTCCACTAGGTTTGCTAGCTATTGGAAACTATTTTGAATAGAGAGGTGTGCAAAAAAAGCTGCTAAAGAACACAGCTGGAAAAAATATGTCACATTTTTATAACTGCTGTATCCCTAATAAAATATAATAGATTTACTATCAGTTGAAGAATAGATTGGTAAACACGGTAAATTAAGTCCTGTGATGAAGTTTATTAAACCTCAAGGCAGTGCCTACTGAGATAAGAAGGCTAGAAGTTATTGGAAATTCTGAGTCTGCCCCCTTCCATCTTCCATGTTATTTTAGACAGTTGTTACCCAAAAAGGTGCAGGCTATGGTACCTGAATATATACAGACATGCCAGCTCCATGATGCGACTCAATACGCCTGGCCCATAATTTACCAGCTTTAACCCTCCTGTGAAATGACATCTATATAAATATTGTTAATAGCACTAACATAATGTTAAGTCAGGTTTTACTGGACTCCCTCATACACCCTTTGGATTTATTAGCTATAGGATTTGAAGTAAATTTTTATTAGCCCAAGTTAAACCCAGCTACCATGGGCTTGGCATTTGGGCTTTCTTTCCCCCATCTTTCTTCCTTTAGCTGAGCTTGGGCCCCCTTTTCGCAGCCCAGTGCTTCCTCCCTCAGACCGAAATGTCCTCGGATAAATCTTAAGGAATGAAATATTTATTAATTTTCCTAACCAGTGTTGGTCTCATAAATTACCAGGACTTTTTCATGAAATGGTTATTAACATCCATGGCTGTATGTTAATGGCTTATTGACCAAATATGGGATAATTAGACCCTAGGAGCACTGGCCACTGTGATCTATGAGAAGCAAATTTGGCCCTTATTACACCAATGACCTATTTAATATCTACTGATGAATTTAAGGTAGAATCACAGGCAGAATTTGTTTCAAGGATCTGCCCTCCAACTAATGAGGAGAAAGATTCTTGTATAAAATCTATCGATCCAGAAAAAAATACTAACAAAAATCATTTCTTGTAACTGATGATTAATTGGCTAAATACGTGTTAGACTGAGATACACCAAGAAACCACTGGTAACCAGATATTTCCTGGGATTAACAAGACAATGAGTCTGTCTGACTAGAGGGCCCTGTCTTCTCTCCCAGCTTTGAAGGATTTAGGTCCTAATTTATACTATGAGGATTTATACTAATATTTTAAAAGAATTTAAACATTTCTGCATGCTACAGTTTCAGGAACCACTGTTTAGACCTGCTGCAAATAAGCAAGCTGTGTTTGGTTTAAGTTCCTAAGCATGCTGCATGCTGCTCAAGGAGACCCTTTCCTCTGTCATCTTACAGTATTTAAAATAAAATTAAAGATAAAATAAAAGGAATCAAAGTGAAGCCAGAAAGGAAGTAATACGATCTGTTTGAAGTACTCTAACTATAGCCTCACTGTAGGCAGGATGCACAAGTCTGAGTGCAGTTTAAAAATTAAGCTGTGGATGGTTTTGCGCATACAAAAAAAAAATCCCTCAGCTGATCCGGCAAACTGATTTGCACTCTGGTCCTGTGACCCAGAAAGGCTTCTATAGAAACGTATGTACTTGGAGTTGTTACAGGATCATCTCAATCAGTGGAGAGGACCTATTAGAATTCCCCATTGTTTTGGATCCAAAGAAATGCCAACGTAAGCTGGCTCCGCGGTGCTGCGCCTTGCTGGGCGCTCCCCAGCCAGGCTCCCCTTCCACAGCTCATTGCTTAGTCCAGCTCCTAAAGCCCTGCTCTGGCTGCTTACCCAGCTCGCCTGCATCGCTCACAGCCTGCAGTGTCACAAATGAGGAGAGACTGGTTTGGCAGGTCATCGCAGAGATCCTGTAGCACAACCGATGAGGGAGAGGAAGCAATTTATTGCCCCAAATAAATGCTATAGTTCCAAATATCAGGCAGCTACCACTCTTCTTATCCTACTCACTATAACTTTTAGGTCCTATGCAACTGCTAACAGTGATTTTAAACTTGTTCTCCCTGCCAGATTCAGCTTTTCTCTAAGAAGGGGTAAGCCCTTGAAGGGATTAACTGATTGCTACATACAGGAACGCTGCAAGTTCTCACAATTCAGACCTTGCCAAAGCTCCAGGACACCACAACAAGTAATTTAAACCTCCATTGCATTTGAGAGAGGAAAAAAAAAAAAAAAAAAAAAAAAAAAAAAAAGAAGTCTTCCACAGCAGCTCCTCCATCAAGACTGCACAAAGCAGAGCTCTCCAGGGTCAGGACAGGCTCAGGTTCCCGGCCAGTGCTGGGCTTGGCACAGCACGCCCGTGCCCACCGGGCCATGGAAGCCCTGCAGACCCCACACCAGGAGCCTCTGGTCTTGGACACGCAGCTTACTGCGGCAGTGCATCACTGCAGATAAAGTAAATCCAGTAATAAATATGGAGCGCAGGAGTAGACGGCAAGGAGTAATTCACAATAGCTATTGTACCTCTCCAATTCACTGTACTAGCAGAGATTGCCTGGAGGTAGATAGTGGAAATATTAGAAGGTGAAATAAGAAGGAAGTTTCCCTAACTGAGCTGAGGACAAGCTTTATAGGCTAATGAAGGGACAGATGACACAGACAAAAGAAAAATACCAGAAGAGATAAAAAGGAAGAATTAATATATGAAAAATGAAAGCAAGCAGATTAAAAAATAGAAAGCTACCAGTGCTCCCTTTGCTCACATATTATTCCCTAATTACAGATAAGAACCCAGGGGCTGCAGTCAGACACACTGTTTTAATCATTTTTATACCATTTTCCTTCTTCTTTTGCCCTCTCTCAAGGAATCTACTAACAGCCATCACTAAAGATAGACAGGCAATGCACCCAGCACTCCAGGTACACCTGGCAGATGCGCCCAGAGGTATCACCCCAGCTCAGGGAAGCTGCGGCTGTCCTGCTGCTTTTCTTCCACCCACCTCTTGCTCAGCTGCACTAGGAACACAGCCAGCCCCAGCTGGCTGAAGGGCTTTTAATAGCTACCCCCCAGATTGCTTAACTGCAGGCAGCTGAAGAGGGTATTAAAGCAGAGTGACTCATGCAGGACTAGGGATGCTGCTATCCAGGGAGGAGGAGGTGGTGGAGCAGGTATCTAAATCCAGCCCAGATACAATCAAAATAGTACAAGTGATGAGAGTAGGGGTTGCCCCAACAAGGGGCTATGAGCCTTCCAAGGACAACCAACGCTGTCAGTGTCAAAACCCTGCTCCTGAGAGCAGAGTGAGGATGTCCTGGGCCCAGACCCCCAGCTCCCATCCTTGCACTGCCTGACCAAGCACCCGTTTTGTGCTCAGTTTCCTCCACAGAGTTTTATTGCCAGCCAGCAAACACCTCGATTTAAAAATTAAATACAAACAAAAGAAAACCAGCTTCCTTTCCACTATCTATTGAGTCCAAAAGGAAAATGCTGTAGATCTTCCCTGTTTTCTCACAAAAATGGTGTCACTTTTGAAATGGATCACCTGGCTGCACTGGGCTCTGCGGCTGCAGAGAATTCCTCTCTCCCTGCCTATCCCCGCCAGCCTGTGCTAATGCTGCCGCCTAATACCTCTCCCACCCGGAATTTGCTCTTTCTTCTTGTGACAGGGTGTAAGAAAGAATAGGTGCAGATTTTAACCTCTATAATAGACACTAAATCACATATATTTGTTTTCCTTTATGCTGGGAAAATGTCCCTGAGGAAGCATGTTAAATTTGGGCTTTAAAAGCACCAATTTAGCTATTATGAGTTTTCTATGCTTTTTCTATTCAGGGAATGTTTGGCTTGAATACAGTACGTAGAAGAAATAAGATCAGCTCAACTGTTTTAAAGCTGATTGACACCTTGGGTTTTTTCCCTTGTAATCTGAAGCGAAAGAAAAAAATATAAAGGGAACCAGACACTCATTTAAAAGAAATTATTTCCTTGCCTACAGTCCCTGATCAGGGCTGCCTGTGCAGGGAGAATGAGATCTCATAAAAAGCCTTTCGTGGGTTCTTTTTCACATCATTTCGGTTCAGGTTTTGGTGGCAGATGAACTGTATTTCATCAGAGTTTAGAGGAAATTCAAAGTGAAGTTAAGGAAGTTGCTGTAAATGAGAAAAAAAATTCCCAACAAACCCTTTCATTCTAGCTTAAGATATCAGCCAAATCAGGAAACAGCTGTAGCAGAAATATTGTTTTTAATAATCGGAGAAAGCAGCGGAGACGCAGCTTTTGTTGGAACAGTGACCCCCAATGGCGAGAGCGACGCGGGCTGCGGGGGACGAGGAGACCCCGGCCAAGGCGGAGGGTCTGGCTGGAGCCCTGGCCCGGGCACTCGCCTGGCCCCCGGCCCCCAGCCCCCGGCCCTGGGCTCCGCGGTGAGGCAGCCCCCGCCCCGCTGGCTCCCGGCGATGGGGCTGCGTGGGGACGCGCAGGCTCGGCCGGCGGCCTCTGCGGAGGCTCTGGCGGGCGCAGAGCCCCTTGACACCTGGCGTTCCTCTTCCACCAGAGCTCCTGTTCCCTGTGGAAAGCTCGCTGGAAGCTGGGAAGGCAGCCTGGGGCCGAGCCCTGCCCTGGCCCCTCCTGGGGCACGCCAGCAGCCTGGGCACCGTGAGGCACCGGGCGGCGTCGGGAGCACGGGGCTGTCCTGGCGCAGGACGGGCACCCTGAGGTGCTGCGGGCTGCCTGCCCCAACCTGCACCTGCGCCCACGGGCACGGAGCCCTCGTGGTGGGCAGGGTGGGTGACCCTCCGGACGGCACGCCGCATGTGAGACAACAGCATGGGGTTAGAGAGAAGTCCCACACGGCAGGTGCCAGGGTGTCCCCATCCACTCAGCTGCCCTGGGGAGGGTGAGGGGGGCTGATGGGAGCCACGGTGGCTCATGGCTAGAGGGGAGTTGGCGGGGTGGCCCCCTGGGGGGGGCTCCTGGCACAGAGGCTCTGTAGGAGGCAGCCTCGACCTGGGGACCCCAGCCTTGTCCAGGGGCCAGGTTTCTTGCTGATGGGTGGGGGCACCCGCTCCTGGGGGGCTCAGAGACGCCCCATTGCTCCTCCGGCACAGTGAGCACTCAGCCTGAAGCCCGAGCCGCGAGGCGCGCTCCTCCGCTGCCTGCTGTGTCACAACGTGTTTCAGTTGTTTGGCTTGGGTGGACCACAAGGGCGGGGGACGAGGAGCGGGATGTTTCCTGCTAATAAAAAGAATGAGGGGCATAACATCATAATGGCTGCACCAAGGAGCCTCTGTCTGGCCGCGGAATTTTTCTGTCTTTGCGGCTGCAGAACTGGAAGTGCCTGATACGCTAGGTGCAAGATATTTCTTTTCTTTCTGGTCAGTACTCATAGTCTTGTGGTTGAACGGTTTGTTTATCCTGACAGAATGTCATCCGGCTTGGCTTTGATTTTGCAAATAATCCACCTCCAGCTATGAATGCTCTCACTCCGAGATAGCCTTAACTTTCTCACCGCCATAGGGCATGGGATGATTTCATGATGGTTAAGGGGAGATGAAAGGATTTTTGCCCTTGTCCTTTTCCCTTGTTTTGAGAAGTAAACAATAAAGTTTAAGCCTTCCCACAGAAAATTTGTAAAAATGTGAGAAGACAGTAGAGACCAAATAATTATCCATAATCAATACAGTTAAAGTCAATGGACTCTGCGTGTCCTCTTCTAATAGACTTTGTTCTGGGTTGTACCTTGACAGTTTATTTAGAAATATGAACTCTGTAAGGAATGGCTATTTGACTATGTAATCTTGTTAAACTCATAAATTCAGTTGGTCTGAAGTCTATATCATTGAAGCCAGCTGGAACTAAATGTTTTGATAGCTAAAAAATGGTTCATTGAAGAAAATTCTGAAATAATGGGACTAATAAGTTGCCAAGAGAACTGTTTACATAGGCCTAAGTGAAATTATCATAAGGCAAGGGGAAAAATTTTTGACCCACATCTTAAATTCTTGCTTAGTCAAGTTATGCAGGCAAATAGATTGTATAATGGGACATATTTATAAAGTAAAGCTGATTAGTGATGTTGGTGTCTTATACAACCTACGTCCAGCATTAAATCAGATTAATTTATAGGTGATTTTGTTGATGAGCACACACTGATGCTCCCATGGTGTGAATTTCAATAACTTGCTTTCCTCTTTGGAATCCATAATTCTATTATTTGAGACACTTCATTGTTATAGATAACACATTTTAAGTGATATTATTTATGCTGTTTCATCTTGTCACTTAGGTTCTTGCTCAAGTTCATTAATGTATTGTGCTCCTCTCTGTACAAGAGGGTGCAGTGAGAGCAATTGATTTTAAGTCCACATAATGACTGATGATATCACGCATGTTTACCGCTTTGACACTGCAGACTAGATGCTAATGCTGCGGAGATAAACATGATGTCATTTTATGCAATTAAACACTTAATATACAGCAGGTAATGATTTGGTAAGCTTGGCACATGCAAGCAGTGGCTTTTAATCTTATTAACAGGGGTGGGATGACGCCACAAATGATATACACATGCCCAGTCTGTATCAATAAAAATTTTTTTTACTGGCTTGGGTCATTCTGCTCTGATAGGATGAAAATGCCTAAAATATGGCCCTAGCAGCTCATGAACAGCTTTTATAGAATCCAAGAAGAGATGTGAGATTTGACCAGCCTGAAAACAAACAAGTCAAGCGTTCCTTATGGACCTCTGCCCTCCTCTTCCCATGCCGTAGTTGCAAGCAGCAAGGGTGGGTTACTTACTGGCCGACGGCACTGCCTACGCTCCGGTGTGCAGCCCTGGGTGAACCAGAGCACGCCAGTGTCCCACTGCCTTCCCTAACCTCTCTGGCTGTCCTCACTGCCGGTGAGTGCCCATCTATGGAAGCTGCCAGGTGACAACAACCTCCACGCTGCTGGCTGAGGATGGAGTGTGGCCAGCTCTTAGGGGAAAATGTATCAAGAATGACCCTCAATCTGCTGGACCCGCCACAGTCCTGCCCCCTCACCAGGGCAGCACGGCCTCTGGTCCTCTTTGTGGCTCTGGTCTCTTTCCTCCTGCAAATGCTTTCAGTGGCCAGGAGCCGCTCAGCCTTTGCCTCAGCTCCACAGATGTGGTAGCAAATGGTCTTCTTCCACAACAGTCAATATTTCCCAGCTTTGACAGATTAGCCAGAGTAATCACAGATTTTATGTGGCACAATTAACGTATCTTTTCTTTATAGCTATTGCACATGAATTTATCTGTGATAAGCAAGGTCAAGCTGTGCACCAGGCCAGCACCATCCTTTAGGGCAGGTCCCAGACTCGCACTGCTGCCTGGCAGGAGGCACTGGCAGGTGGCCACATGCCAAGTTACTTCAGTATTCAACAGCGAGTTGACTGCAGCACAAGCTTCTCTAGCATTTCTAGAAGAACCGCCTCTCCCCCATGGTTGTGTAACTCGGAGGTGGCAGGCACAGATTTTAAGACCTTCTCCTTGAATTACTAGAAAAACAGGAAATTCATCCATCAAGGAGGTGGTGGGCTGGGGTCTGGGGAAGGCCCAAGGCACCACCACAATTGGCATTCTGCAGCTGGGACTTGGGTTGTCTAGCAGATGACAACACGGAGCAAAGCTCTAGGAATGTGGAGCAGAGGACAAGATTTCCAAAGCCATCCCCAGATGCCAAAATGAAAGACCTGGCTTTGTAAAAAGCATGAAACAACGCAGTGATTCTGTCTGAATTTCTGGAGTCTTATCGTTTTCTGGGGAAATGCTTGTGGCTAGAGATGCTCCAGCCAAAGGTGGAGATGAAGGAGCTGAGCAAGCTGGAACTCACTGGACCAACCCCGTTTTATTAAGCCTCTGTGCAGCCTGGTCTCTGCGGGCAACTCTCCCCCCTCTCCTTTCCACAAGAAAGGCGGTTGCTCTCCTGTACTGCCCTTTCTGACAGATCCCTCAGTCCCACTGACCTCTGTCACGGCTCACCCCCTTCCCACTTCCCTGAAATCAATTACCTGCTCTGCACTGCTCCATATTCATCAGGGCTCCAGCCATCTGACCTACAGCCCCCTGCTCCCTCTCCAGCCGGAGTGCTGCTTCCAAGGTTTGTGGAGGAATGGCTCTGCCTTCGCTAATCAAGCAAAGAGGGGTCAAGCCCACAGTGGGCTTCTGGGCTGGTCCCACTCAGCTCTGGGGTGCAGTGGTGGCTCTGCCTTGCTCCAGAGCAGCAGTAGCGTTGAGCTGTGCTGGTGTGAGAGCAGAGGTGCTGACTGTGCATGAGGTGCAGCTGGCCATGGTGGGCCATGTGGGCCTTGGTGGGGAGAGGATGTTCCTGGAGAATGAGCGAAAGGAGCTGAGTCTATCAGGGAGCACTGCTAGAGTCAAGGGCAATAGCTGGGTTTCTCTCGTGTCACTTGGAGAAGGGCCACCCTTGCTCCCAACAGCTGCAGGCGCTTCAGTGGTGCACCGGGGTGGTGGTGGTGTGTGTGCCCAGTGTCACACCAGCCTGGAGACTGGCCACAGGACTGGGCTGTACCTGGCCGTGGGCCAAGTTAACTGTGGCTGACCCTGCGTGGTAGGAAGTGCACAGCCCCTAAAAAATGCTTTCCTCCTTTTTATTTCACTGGCTGGAGTGATCCATGGGCCCCAAGATTAACCCCAACAGCTGCCACAGAGAGTGTCAGGCTTTGTGCTTCATTTACTTTCAAATAAAACAATATCTGTGTGACAGGGGATGTTGATCCATGAGTAATTCAGCAGAGGCTGCTGCAAAACTCCCTTTGCAAAGCAATGTGAAGGCTGTGCCTCTGCAGAGGCAGGGCAGCAATGCACTGCTGGGACTGTCCCTGCCCGTGGCTGCCCATGTCTCTGGCCTCCCGCTGCCACCCAGCCTCCCCAGTTCAGCTCGCTTGGTCCATTTCGCTTGTCCGCTGGCCAGCCACCCTTACATCCTTGCCAGGGCCATGACAATAGTTGCCCAGCTTGCCTTTTCCATTGAGTGCTTCGGTGCAAGGGCTGGGCTGCCCGTGGGGAGGGCCACTGCCGCAGCTCCGCACTTAGCAGGGCTCCACCAGCTTTGGGTCTGGGGCTTGCGGGTCCTCTCACTGATCTCTGGGGCAGAGGTGGAAAGGTGTAGAGCAGGGATGTGTCATGCATCGTGAGGAGACACCCACTCACCAAGCAGATCTTGGCACTGCGGCACTCATAAATCACTGCCGAGTTGATGCTGCTTGTGGGAAGCTGCTCCATGCCGGGAACACGGGGCTGGGGACCATCTCCTCACCTCTGCAGAGGCTCTCACGTTGTGCCCAGTGCCTTTGCCAAGCCGCAGGAGCCAGCCCTGCTGCTGGCCCTGCTGGGCACTGCCAAGGGTGTCCCTCTCACAGGGCCTGCTGGCAAGCCAGGCGGCAAGGGGAGACCTGTGGGCATGAGGGAGTGGGTGGCAGCGGGGCTGAGCGCTGCCATCAGGCAGAGATGAGCTGAATGTAAAGGCTCTGCCACGCAGGTGCTGAGCCCCACGCTGCTCTTCAGAAGATGGCGACGTTTCTGGACGGTGTCCCAGAGCCTGGCTGCATGAATACGTGTCCCTGTGCCACAGTGGGGCTCAGGCTGGACCTTTGTTTTTCTTTTAGGTTTTCTTTCCAAACAATGGCACCAGGGTTCATGTTTGGATTTCATTTCGTCTTCTTTCCAAAGTCTCTGGGACACGCCTGGGTTAATACTATAGTTTATCAACAATCAGTGCTCAAGAATTAGGTTCTCTTTGGGTGATATTTAATGAGCTTGGAAATGAGAATATGGCTATGCTGTTGTAGGAGACAGGAATGAGAATTTTAATGAGGGTTTATGTTTAATAAAAGGTTAATAAATTTTAATTAAATTAAACCAATAAAGTTCAATATTTGCTTAGCATATCAAAGTTCTGTTTGGTGTGGTGGTGTGTGAAATGCTAGCTCACACTCTGCTAACACAGGGGTCTGCTTCCACTGGCATTGCCAGCCCTGGCAGCACAGGTATGGGAAAAACCTCTGGTTATGGGAAGGGACCATAGGAGGTATCTGAATTATGGCATGTTTTGTGGATGGGTCATCACCAGAGGTACCAAAGGCCCCTCCCTGGCTCATGGACTTTCACGTCTGCTGGCAGCTGATGCTCAGCTACCTCCAATGTACCAGAGTGAACTGGTGCCACACAGAGTGACACGCAGCTTTCTGGCTAAGAGCTTTCCTGTGTAAAACAACTTCTAGGTTGGGGAAAGGGTTTGCTGCTCATTTGCTCCCTTGGAAGCCCCATGGGGTTTCATATCTGATAAAATTTTCTTTAGTTCCACTTTTTAAAAAGTGAGAGCTGCCTTTCAATTAAAAAAGACCATTTCAAGACAAATCTTACAGAAAATTTGAAATAAATCCTGTTAAGTTATGAATGTGGTGAAATGGAAACCAGTCGGACACCAGAGCAGTTTCACAGGCCCACACTGTGAGCAGCCTGTGGTGCTGAGCCCCACCGCCACCTCCCTGCTCACCTTGCACGTTCGGCTGCGGTGCTGGCACCCCCTGCCCCACCGTCAGCCCAGACCCTGCCCATGCTCTGGAGGGGTACTGGGGGGCAGGGGGCCAGGCATAGTACTGACCCCAATGCCAAGCACAGCTGGCCAGGGCAACAAGCTGTGCCAGACTGCAGCCCTGCATCGCCAGGGACCTGGCCAGGAGTGCAGGCATGGTGGGACGCGGACACAGTGGAGTCGTTTCAGTGCCACAGGCTGGACACAGGGACATCCTCAGCCCTGTACTCATGCGGCAGCTCTCGCGGTGGCTGGCAGTGACCTGGTGGTCTCACACAGGGCCCTCCAGAGAGCTGCTGAGCACCCTTGTGCAATTGCAAGAGAAAAGCTGGCATGAAACATGGCTTAATTGTTTACAGGGGCCTTGGCCAGATGTGGTGCATGCTCCCTGCACCAGGTCATGGCTAATCAGCCTGGGAAGGAAGGGGGATGGGCAGGCTGACACAGCTCCCACTGGACAGGAGCCAAAGCCTGGCACAGTCTTTGGTGTAGGCAGGAAAAGCAGCTGGTGTGGCACGGTGTGGTGTAGCACAGCACAGAATGGCATGGCACAGCACAGCGTGGTGTGGCATGGCACTGCCAAAGCACTGCTCAGCTGCTGGTGTCCCACGGGCAGCCAGGATGGCATGGCAGAGACCCCACAGGCAGTGGCACTCGTGGCTGTTGCTGGCTTTGGTGAGACGGGGAGCGCCATCAGTGCTCTCACCTTCCAAGGGACTGCCAGCAGCTCCCGTGCCAGCATGCAGCACCCCTGCTCCCCATTCACTGCTGCAGGCAACACATGGGGGCACAAAATACGAATCCTGCTGGATGTACAAGAAATGGAAAAGCTCAGGGTTTATTTCAAAGCAATGTACACAGACAAAGCCAGAGCTTTGTGTTAGCTGCTAGTGCCGCTTGGGAGCAACTCTCGGCTCAGCCCCTCTGCTGACTCCGGAGGAGAGTTTGGGCTTCAACTCTTGGTGGCAACCAGCCTCTCCCAGCATGGCAAGGGAGAGTGGCAGGCAGGGAAACGATTAAGAAATGTTATTAGGAGGCTTCAAAGGCAATAAATGTATTTCTTCTAAAAGAACTGGAGGAATATTTGGATTATTACATTTATTAGAGTGCTCAGCAAATGTGTTACACCCATATGACAAATAAATGTGATGGTTTCAGATTTCATTAGGCAGCCCCGGGCAGCTGTGCTTTGTCCCAGCCACAAATGAGCAGGGTCTCTGTCATGATTCCTTAATGGTCATTTTTGCATCAGTAGTAACGAATGCACCGAGTGTGGTTGTTACGTCCCTTAACCCTTGCACAGCTCCGAGGCCATGACGCTAGAGCTCCCAAGGTCTGGGTGCAGCTGGCACAGGGGCAGACCCTTCAGTCCAGAGCAACCATACACAGGCACCAGTTTGCAGCATGAGGTATTTCTGTAGCTCCTAAGCGAGATGGCAGCGAAGAGGAAGGAACTCTAGGCAGCCGGTGTCACCTCTGCCAGCCTCGCCGGTGCTCAGGGCCAGATCCTCACTGGCAAGAACCTCCCTGTGCCCGGCCAGAGCTGAGGGAGCACTGTGCTGTCTGCAGGGGATGGAGTGTGGGAGAGCAGGGTGGTGGAGAGGACAATAATTGCTCTTTTTTAATTTTTTTTTTTAAATTTACCAGTGTCAAAACCAATCTGAGCAGCGGATGCATATATTTAAATTAAAAGTAATTAAAAATGTGCTGCCAGAAAAATGCATGATGGATTCAATGTAAGAAAATGAAGTAATAAAATACTTTATGGATTAACTCATATCAGACTGTTTTGCAAATTTATTTTTCATTATGATACATCCATATCAGATAATGTCTGAATTTATTACGCTGCCTTCAGGCAGGCAGTGTCTGAAACCTTCACAGTCCCATTTGGGTCCCTGTGACTGGTGAGCAAGGTTTCTGTCATCATTTCTTAGTGGTCACTTCACCTCAGTAATAATGAACGAGTCAAGCAGGGCTGTTATTTTCTTTAATCTCTTTCCTCATATTAAAAAAATACAGCCAGCCACATCATTATTGCAGCAGGCCCAGAGGACTATTTCCAGGTCATTACTCCAGTTCGTCTGAGCGTCTCAAGGTCCTAAAGGGTTTGGGGTTATATGCAATAAGGCGTTCGTCGACAACATTTCCCTTGAGCCCTAGGTGTTAATGAGAAAGATTTTCCATGTGGCTGTTAACACTGTGTGGTTTAAAAAGTCACAAAGAAAATGGGATTTCCTACTTGAGCTTTCTGCCGCATTGTGGATCTTTTTGTTTGCATATGGTGGGAGGATATTTACCTCTCTAATTGCTTGAATCCACACACGGAGATATTTTTCTAGAGGGGGAATCTTAACCATGTGCAGGGTAGATTTCCACCAGCCAAGTTTGAAATTTTCTGGTTTTATCATTTTTTATCATCCCCATATTATTCTGATAGAATATTTTTTTCCTCTTCGTGGACAGAAGAAATGTCAAACTGCAAACCTACAGCAAGGCTAATGCCATCAAAAATTCCATTTTTTGCCCAAGACAGAGGCCTGATGTAACAATAAGCATTTGAATGTTATAACAGGGTTATAGATTGCAGTTTGGTGCCTCCACGCTGCATCTCATGGGACAACCTGGTAAAGCAATTACACGACTGGAGTGTGCTGCAGAAAAACCTTGAGACTAAATGAGAGAGTGCAGGGCTGAGTCCCAAAGCCTGGGCAGAGGAACTGCCACGTCAGGGCTGCAGGCAGGAGCCACTCTGGAGCATGGTGTCTGCTGCAGGGAGGAGGTGTTTGAGGCCATCACCATGACCTCAGGACTGTGTACCAAATACTACATCTTGGTACACCTGCCCAGAGTGGGCAGGAGCTGCCCTGCCCTCCCCTTCTGGTTCCACTCCCTGCCCTGCAGCACCTGGGAGATGACCAGTCCCTCTTGGGAAGGGGCTTTGGGGTGCCCATGGCTATCCCAATCCTTTGCTCACACCAGGAGGATGCCAGAGCCCTGAGTCCCGGCTTGCATAAGCAAACTGGGGGATTTCAAAACTCAGAGGCTTAAACTGCCTAACCTAACTTTTGACGAATATTTTTGTCTGCTCAGCATCTTCAGCTATTTACCAAACCAGAGCCCACTATGCTTGTGGTGTGCTTTTAGAGCTGCTATGAATTTTAAAAATGTGTAAAAATGACAGGATATTAACAAAAGCATTGATTTTCCTATTTATTTTTATGCATTTTATTAACTAAAACATTTTAAAGTATAACCACTGTGTATTAAATTTGCTCTGCAATGTTGGATATGAATCTCAAACAATAAAACAAATTGAATTCTTTATAAAGCAGAAATTTAGAAAAAAATACAATTAAAAATGCTGCCTGTGCTGCCAGGCAATTGCTGCAAAACACTGTCCCTGCGGACAGCGGGCTGGCTGCTGGCTGCCCCTTTCCTGGGCTGGATTTTGCTGAAGCTTCCCCCCACATAAGTCCTCTGCAGAGTCATGAACAAGTAGATAATGCACTGACAGCCATATAGATAATTCTAGGAATTTCATATCTGAGGACAGCTTGGAGCAAGGATACACTGTTATGTTAACAATTTTCATAACCGCTTACTCAAAAAGCCTGAGCTCCTTTATACTCCAGACCAAAGGCTGAAAATTTTCTCACCTCATTTTCCGAAAGGACATTTTACAAATTTGTTGAAAAACTGCCATAGTTTAGTGAGGGTACACTACTTTGAAGTTCTGTCTTTCTTCATACTCGAGTGAATTTTGCAATAAAACTAATTCCAACTGTGGAGAGAATTTGGTGTATGTAGGCATGCTCACATCCCAAGATCTCACAGCCATTTTATCATTAATTTTTAAAAATCCTTCGGAATAGCAATATAATCCCACCAGGAATACAACTGAGTGGGGCCGGTGCTTGGAACATGCAAGGCTATAGAAATGCTAAGTGTTCTGGGAGGGAAAAAAAGCATCTTAATCCAGGTACTCAGAGTTACTGAATACGTATCAATTTTTCCCTTAACCTGCTCTTTTAAAGCTGTGCAACTGCACAAATCTAGTTATTAGCAAAACTTAGATGTAAGATGAGTGAAGAGGCATATAAAAATATCTTGGTTCCCCAATGGGGTTAATATTAGCACGTTACTGTATAGCGATATTGTGCAGGAGAGTTTCATTTGCGTTCGTGAAGCGCTTGCGTTACACTGCTGTGCATCGGGAAAAAGCCAATGAGGAAATTCATAATTCTGCTTTCAGTGCCAGGATTACATGATCCAGGGTCACCCATTGCCTGCTGGCTGAAAAGAAAATATTTGTCCAGCTACAGAGCCACTAAGAACAAGCCCTCTGAGCACTGCGTGAGGCTCTGCCTTTACATTGCTTCACAAAAATACAGGTTAGGTGAGCGCGTGGGCACAGCTGACTGGCAATGTGCGGCACGGGGGGACCCAGGGATGGATGGGCAGCCTCTGCGCCGCTGCTGCAGCATTTCAAAGTGCTTTTGACTTGGTAACTGAACTGACAGCAACAGCGTGCAGCTTCCCTGGAGGAAGCATCCAGATTACAGCCAAGGGGGCTGGATGAGAGGGGAAGAGAGCCCCCGGCGCAGGTCCACATGCGCACAGGCTCTCGCTTCGCCTCTGCAGCACACCGCACATGTGCACGCGTGCCACAGAGAAATCTGTCTTCGGCCTTAATGAGCCCACGGCAGCTAACCTCCCGCCCACACCTGTTCTTTTAAATCTGTATTACGCTGCAAACCTAATTAACAGCAGATCTTAGAGGCAAGCTGCATGCATGGGCATAAAGCAGGGTACTGCAAGCTGGAATACAAAATCTATATATAGATCCTTGTTTCTTCCTGGCTCTAAATAGGCTGCACAATCACTATTTTGGGGAGGAGGCGGCGTGCGGAGTGCCTGCCCAGGGCGAGGGAGGAGCGTGAGGATGCTGGCAGCCAGGCCCAGGTAGGCTCGTTAATGTGCCTGGCCTTTTCAGGGAAGATTTAGAAGGACTCTGTAATCTGCAAATTCTAAAGAGCTGACGGAGACAGTTATTAAGGGCTGGTAGGTGATGGCTGCTCACTGTGTTATTAAAGTGCTAAAAGATTATGTCTCTGATA
This sequence comes from Falco peregrinus, assembly GCF_023634155.1. Classification (NCBI taxonomy): domain Eukaryota; kingdom Metazoa; phylum Chordata; class Aves; order Falconiformes; family Falconidae; genus Falco; species Falco peregrinus. The sequence goes on from NC_073721.1 coordinate 52,465,262, forward strand.
GCTGTGTGCTTACAGTGTCCTTCATGACCACTTCCACAGGGACAGAGACAAGGAGAAAGGCAGAGGATCGATAAAAGGATATTACCACTGGGCCAATCCCAATAATAAGAGAGGTGATATATACACACCATTTAAATTGTCCAACACATTTAATGTTCATTAACACTAATTTTCACAGTGCTGGTGTTTAACATATTATTGCAATGAAATTAATAAAAAATACCCCACAGGAAATATAATTTAACTGTTTATATACTCACCTTTTGATTGCCAATTTCCTGCCGAGCTCTGCTCCTGCGTCAGCGTTTGCAGGAAACAGCAGCCGAGAGAGCCGGTGGCCGGGGCTGGGGAGGGTCCCCAGGGCCCCGCGCCCGGCAGCCTTGGCACGGCACAGACCCATCACTCCTGGCACAAACATCTGGCAGCACCAGGGCCGCCGGTGCCGAGGGCCCTGAGTGAGCGGGGAAGGGGCGAGGGTGCCAGCAGCGGGCTGCTCCTCGGGTTTCCCCGGTGCCCTTTTCCCTCCCTTTATAATTCCCACCTCTTTAGAAACCTTTTCCAGAAAATTTTCCTTTCTTCTCCTTAAGAACTTCCTCCAGATCAGAGGGATGAATGTTCATTATCCTTGTGAAAAATCTCAACTTCAATTTGTTTTAGTGTATGGGTGTTTTTCACTGAATAGGGAAAAAATAAACATGCAATAGTTTTGTTATTATGCAGTAATTACTGGGGAATTACGTATTTATTTATCTCTTACGAAGCACATGGAAATTGTATTTGGCCACAGTGTATAAATTGTGGTATAATTACTGTAAAATTTATAGGTTTTATACTTCCAACAAGTTAGCTTTTAAATCACACAACCCCCATGTAAATACTTTAAAATTATTCAGTAATTACTTATTTACATTGTAATTAAAATAAGTAATTAGCATACATTTACAGAGGATTTACATACTTATTTGTGAAAATAGTTCCTTGGCAGATGCAAAAGAAATCTTTAGCTGATCATAAAAAAAATAGAAAATATACGTGCACTGAGAAGTCTTGGTAGCTGCCTGCCAGTATTCGCTGCCCGCCGGCGCTGCATTCACCATACCCGAGCCCGCTTGGGCTGCGGATGCTCCCCCAAAGGCTGGTGCTGGGCAAGCCTGGTGCGATCAGCAGCAAAGCAGGCTGAGAAAGGATTAAAAGAGCAAGTGCCCATGGTAGTAAGCAGGACCCAGCTGTGCCCAGGGTCGTCCAGAGCAGCCAGTGCTGACTTGTCACCGAGCGGGGCCCCTCCGGCAGGGACCCCTCACCCAGCCCGCCTCAGCAGCTCTGAGCAGGTTGTTGAGTGCCATGGGACCCATGTCACTGTGCTCACCAAGCTGCTCAGCCTCCACGTGTCCCTGTGGCCGCTGGCAGAGCCTCCCTTGCCCTGTGCAGGAAGCACTGGTGCTAGTTTGCAATCCTAATTAAGGAATGAGCATTTTGCAGATGATGCCAGCAAAGGTTGCTTGGCCCGTGCTCTGCCAGAAGGCTGGCACAGTCTTCAGCTCCTGGAAACAGCTGGAATTGCTCTGAAGCAGCAATCGTGTTCTTAGAAAGTGTGTTGGCATGGAGGAGAGCAGAATTCAAGCCAAACCTGGCCCTTTAAAAACCCACGCAGGGACAGAGAGGGCTCAGTGTGCAGGATTAGCAAAACATCCACGGACAATCTTCAGGGCCGTGTAGTTACTGTGTATGTATTTCAGCTAAACAAGACAAATCTGGCTGATGATTGTGTCTAACTAGGAAGAATGATTGAAGGTCTGTGCCCTCGTCTGTAAGGAAAACATAAATGATGATTGGTTTGAGGCAGGAACTCCCAGGCCAAAGCTAGCAGGCACAGCCAGAGCAGCGTGCTCCAGCACAGCTGCCCGCGGAGGGTCCCGGGGCTGCTGCCCCCCTGCCTGGCGCTGCTGGCAAGTGTTTTGCCAGGGGGGAGGCAGGGGGAAGCCTGCAGCATGGCCCCAGCTGCTTCCCCGAGTCGGACACCAGTCTAAGCAAGTAATTCTTGCAGCAAAGGATTAGGGAAGGGATTTTTTTCTTACGGATTTGCATCCACTGTGGGCTTTCTACTGGAAAAAGGTGCCAATCCCCAAGGAAACACTTCCATCAGATGGAGCATTTGTAAGAGTTTGGGCTGATGTGCGTGGGCTCTGCTGACTCACACGTGCTGCTCCTGACACAGGCATGGTACGGCAATGAGTTTTCCCGGGTCAGGAGCAGCTTGCAGAAGGACAGCTAGGAGCACAGAGGTGCTAGCAAAGATGTTCCTGCTATGAACAAGCTAACACGTCTACACAGGTTCCTCCTGGTCCGAACAAGCTAACACGTCTACACAGGTTCTTCCTGGTCCTTTTCATATTGGGACCAAGGTGACAGTATGTCAAGCAACTTGGAATGGGAGAGCTTTGCTTGGCAGCGGCGGGTGCTGTGGGGCTGCCGGGCATGTCTGGGGCTCAGGGTGTTGGCCCCTTTCTGGGGTCTTGCTTGAGAGCTGCTCTCATGAGGTCAGCAATAGATTTGCACCTTCGCACTCCAGTTGACTTTCTGGGTTCTGCTCTCTCTCTTTGTGTGCTGTTTTCCCAGACTTGTCATTGTTGTGGCACATTTTGGCCACCACTTTTCTTTTTATTAAAAAAAGTCTGTACCTGATGAGTGTTGGTGGGAAGAGCTGCAGGCATCTTACAGGCATCCAGAGCTTTGTGTAATGGTGAGATGTTTTTCAGGAAATAATGGGTTCCAATGGGCAGACTAATGCTCGTTAATGAGCAGGACCTCATTGCTGGAATTGTGTTGGCCATGTTCAGCCAGTTCAGAAATCCTTTCCTGGTGAGACAATGCAAGGTGTGCACAAAGGGAGGCTCCATGGCAGAGTCTCTGTTGTGGAATTGCGCTCCCTCCCCAGAGCGCTTTCACTGGGCTGTTATCACATGCGCTGTATTATTGGATTTCTCCAAAGTCTCCCTTTATCCTTATTAATGCTGTGAATGCTGTAGCAAGGAGTGATATGATCTAACATTGGATAAAATCACAATTTGTCCTTCTTCTTGGTGTAAATGTAACAGGGCTTAACTGTACAAACAAATAAGCCTAAATAGAAACATTTGTGATGATAAATGGGCAAGGAGAGCGCGCTTTGCAAGGTGAGAGATGACAGTGCCTGTGAACAGAATGGAGAATCTCACTGCCTCAGGGTCAGTCTCAGGCAGCCTCAAGGTCAGCTCTGCCGGCTCTCTCTCCTCCTCCTCCTCCTCCTCCTCCTCCTCCTCCCCGTGGTGATGGCAGACATCCCTACACCTTTTGCTGTCCGGCAAGGCTTTGGGATTCTCTGGCTGCAGCAGGCTCCCAGGGTGCCACTGTGAGCATGGCCGGGGCAGCTGGGCTGTGCCACGCTCAGGGCATAGTCCAGCTCCGGCAGCTTGTTTGGCAGGCGGCGGTGGGGCTGAGCCCATTCTCCATCGAGATGGCTGAGCCTCGCTGGGAGAGGAAAAGGCAAGTCTGCTCAGCAGCACTTAAATATATTGCTGATATATTATTGAATTGTTTATGTTACTGGATCAGCATATGGCATAAAACATGTCCCTTTTTTCAACTTCTTGTCTTCCACGTTGAGCAAATAGCACAGAGCTTGGCTTCATGTGTCGTGCACGGCGTGGTGAGCTCCCCGGGCAAACTGACTGGCACCCCCACTGCTGCTCACCTTCAGGGGCCCCAAGGTGGAAAGAAAACAGAATAAAAGCAGATCACGTCCCCAGATTTGCTCAGTGGACTCAATATCCCTATCGACCTTGTATGTGTGAAGAGGTGAGGAGTGGCGCAGCGCTGGAGGGGCCGGCCGTGGGGCCGTGCCAGCGGTGTGGGGCTGTGTGGGCTGTGGGGCAGTGCCTGGCGGAGGTGCGGGCAGCGTGCCCCCGGGGTGAGGTTTGCTGGTGCAGCCGAGCACGGTGCACGGCACTGACCCCACGCTCCCGTCACAGTGCAGGAGCAGCGTGTAATGAGGCCCCATGCGGATATTGATATGACAGAACAAAAGGCCAAGGTGCAGTAAGGACAGCAATCCGCAGGTCTCAGTCCATTTGTTTTTCACACCAAATCCATCATGGTAATGGGTCACCTTTCTGTGGCAGCTCATGATTACCTGCTTACCAGGGAGCGCGGCAGGTGGGCGGCAGGCTGGGGTGAGGAGGGAGTAGGTGCGGGCCACCTCTCCCGCTGCCCTGGGGATTTATGGCAGGTCAGCGCTGCGCGTTTCCCTGATAGATCAAGAGGATTGGAGTTTATTTGGGTCACAGCGACTGGCGTTGTTTGCTGTGACAGAAGACTGATGGGGAGCTGCCTGGGGAGCAGTGTCCGGAGGGGCCCCCAGCGAGCTGCTGGCCAGGCCGTGGGGTGGCCCGAGGAGCCAGGCTGCACCCCCCCACCGCCCCACGGCTGTCCCTCACCGAGCTGCCCCTGCCCTCACCCTCGGCACTGGTAGTCTGGTGCAGGGAAGGCACTGGGGGTGTCTTCTGCTGCACCCTCCCAAAACCCCCTCATCCCAGCGCTGCAGCCCTCATGCTGTCTGGCCCCCTCCTCTGCTGACAGCTCAGTGCATGATGCATGTCCACCTTTCAGAAGCAAGGACAGTAGCTCTGGGACCCTTTGCCCCACCACTGGCAGGGCTGAACCCCTGTGACATCAGTCCAGCGGTGCTGGTAGCTGAGCCAAGCACAGGGCTGAGAGGAAAAATGTTCTTTTCTGTAGCGTCCTGCTCACACACGTTCCTATTTAATATTCATGCACCAAAATGAGACAAGTTCTTAATGAGATCAGCCACAAGTTTCATTTGAACTCCACCAGCAAAGGAGTCCTCAAAATTGCTTTGCAGTGGATGTGCTAAAAAGTTTAATACTCGCACACTGATAACCTCTGCAGGGATCTCAGTGTGCTTTGCAGCAAGGCGTTTTCAGCCGCCCTCCACCACTACGGAGAAGAGGGAGCTGGAAATTAGTGCTTATTAAAAACGGTCCCTCCACGTGCTTCAGCAGAGGAGTGAGCAGGTTCAGTAAGATCACAAAGAGTGCAGAGGTTGCATCTGTTGTTCTGCAGGTTGCCTACCTCTCGTTTAGGGTTAATGCTATCAGGGAACACACCGACAAAAGCTAAACAATGCTCATTATTTCAATGCATAGAAAAACCCAGCCTCAGAAGACAGAGCTAAATCTCACAACATCTCAAGGCATGGAAGCCATCTGTGATAAGGACGGTTGCCTTTCAAAGATAAGGAAACAAAATTGAAACATATTATACATAAATGGCTCCAGGCAATGAATCATTCTGCAGCGTCCTCGCTGTTGGATTGTGGCCATCACAAAGAAAATAGTAATAATGATAGTAACAATAATTAATACTGTGGGTCCTTTTTGCTGCCCCTGGCTGGAGGGCCCTCAGCCAGATCTCAGACGCTAGACCAGGAACAGTAAACATACATTTATGGTAATTTTATTTGAACTCTTGAGAATACGTCCCACACCACTATGATTTGATGGCTTATTAAACCCTGCAGGATACCTTCTCAGGATGGGAGTGCTAGGAGCAGTTGGAGGGAGAGAGAGAGCCATCAGCAGGGACCAGCATCATTTCCCTCCTAATTAAAAGTCAAAATGTCATCTAGGTTTTTGTATTGTAATTGCAATGGTCATTGCAAAGACACCATGAAATCTGGCTGCATTAGCACTTCTTTGGGGGGAGGTCTGGTGAATGAAGATGTATTGAAGGCTGCTTTCTGGCATTCTTCTTGTACAAGTCCAGGCTTTAAGTGCAGTAAATGAGCCCCCTGCCAAGAGCTCACCTCACCTCTGCCCCCCCCCTCCCCCCAACTATATCAGGGGATTTGAATGAAAAAAAAAATCATACATTCCAACCCTAAACGATACCAGTAAGTTTGTGCAAGCTTATGTAAATCACACAAAAAGTGACAAGTTTTCCTATTAAAAGATAATTGTAATCAGGGTGCTGGACGTGCGGTGCACTGATGATTGGAGATAGACGGGCAGCATGAAAAGATGGATCGTTTTAATTTGCACCAATTAAATTGAAGTTCATGGGATCATCTTCTTCAATCTTCATGAATACTTTATTTTCTGGCTGCTATGGAGCTATTAAAAAGAATGATTGAGCCAAGAGCTAGGCATAGTATATTTTATGAAATATCACCTTTAAAGAATTTGAGTGCGCCATTTTCATAATGAGTTTTCTAGTACCTAATACCCTTCTATATTACTACATTTTTAAAGTGGATTGATCTGGAAAGTGCAGAAAGTGCAGGTAATGATACATTTTGCTAGGATAAGGTGGCTGATAATGTATCATGTTACTGCTCTGAGAATAATAGATTGCCTTGTGTTTGAGATGTGGCATTCTTATTTTGGTGCTTGCCTTGTGCAGACAAGGGGAATCCTCTATGTCTCCAGAAAAAAAAATATGTTTAATTGTTTGTGCAATTTCCTTCTTGTTTCTTCTTTGTCTTTTCTGTATAGTTTGTGACCTCAGAAAAAGATTTCTGAGGTTTGAGGGAGGCTGTTCTCAGGTATGCATTTCTCTGATGGATGTTGTTAGAACAGAACAGCATGTAGGAGACAACACACTACGGGAGATAAAGAAATACACAACCCTATATTATTTACCAGTGCCTCACATTCTCTTCCCAAGAGAAATGAGTGATGATAGCTTCAAAAGGATAAGTCAATGAGAAGGGTGGTCATCTCTCACTCACAACTGCCAAAAAGGCCCCAAGTCTCACTATTTCACACACAGACAAATCAAAAGCGTAACGGGAAACCAGTGATGCTCAGTCGTGTGCCGGATTTGAGCCTATCCTGCTGTTCTCAGTCAGCCTTTGTGGCTGTGGAGCTGAAATATTCCTTCTGAGGTGCAGACGGCCCCACGGCCCCACCGCTCTGGTCCAGCTCTCTCTGCTCCGAGCTGAAGCAGCATCTGGCCATGGCTCCCGGGTGTTGGCACTGGCGCCCGAGAAACTCCCAAGCACTGTGAGAGTATCTGTCAAGGCTGGGGTGGGTACCACTTCTGTGGCTGCACTCTTATCCTGTAAATAACTCATTAAAGTTACACTGGATAAAATGTGGATAAATGTGGAGGAAGTCATGGTCCCTTCAGTGCCTGCAGGATCAACAGGTTGGGTTCATTTTCATCACCAAGGAACTGGGATGTGCCACCCTTTTGGGAAGTGCCAGTCAGAGCACGCAGGGATGTAACTTCCAAGCTCACAGTACTGCAGGAGCAAGAGAGACCGTCCCGTGGGGACAGCCTGCTGCTAACAGGTGCCAGTCCCAGCTCCCAGGGGTGCATCCTCAGCACTGCACGGCACAGCAACATGATGCCATCTCTCTCTACATGGGTTTAAGCAACAGCAATCATAATTAACCCTGCTAATTAATCAGGGCATAACATATTAATTGCTAGCACACAAGGCTCCAATTGAGCAGGTGCTGTGTGGGAATCTAATAGGATAATGAACTGACTAGCAGTGCCACGTGCAGCAGAGTGCACATCACTTGGAGGGACAGGCTTGGCAAAACCCAGCACTTGGCCAAAAATCACTCCTCTCTGTGTCACCTCAGAGGTAGGTGGAGTTTGAGGACCACGGGGTGCCAGCCAGAGAGGGAGGTGGGAAGGTAGGTGTCACGGCTGCCCACCCTCCCAGAGCCACGTGTTAGGAGCCATTGGCGAAAGGGGCTTGGCAGAGATGGGACAGAAAGTCCAGGGTGGTCCTGCAGCACGCAGGGAGCCAGAGGTCAGCATCCAAACCATGGGGATGTGAGACTCGGCAGCAGATAACCGACGAAGTTCCCTGTTGGTGCTGGAGCCAGGCCAGTCAATCCTGTTTCTGGCTCCTTCCCCCTGCCGCAGCCTTTCCTGCTGGGGTTTCAGTCCTTTGACTGCACAACCTGACTACTGCGGAGAGAGGAGATCTTTAATAAGCCCTGGTGCTCAAGGTTTATCAGACAGTGGAGTATGTTCAGACTTTAAAACTTTTTTTTTCTTGTAATTTCCTTTTTTGCCACTTAGAACGCTTCTGAAAAACCATTGGAGGAAAATGGAAGCTATTGAACTTCAGGCACCTTATAGACATATTTTCTAGGTAGACCTACATGTAAGCTACCTAATGCAATCTACTATTTTAAAAAAATGTAAATTTTTGGTCATTAGTTATTCAGACATTACTGTTTCCAGCAAGGCTTTTTTTGGGGGGGGCGGGGGAGAGAGGGTGGTGATCTGATCTGCTTTGGTTTGGCTTGTTTAGGAGAATAAAGCTTCAACATCAAAGAAATATTTTGTTGCCTCATAATAAATATTTATATTTGGCAGCAGGAATTATCCAGGCCCTTCACCAGCCTTGCTCGGGAGCCCTCTCAGCCTGGAGAAGAGCAGCAGCAGCCCACACTGTGCAGGGTGCTGGGCAGCAGCTCTGACACCCAGCTGGTGGCACTGGGCACTGGAAAACCAGGGCCAACCTCTCCCTTTGGTCTGCTCTGGGCTCAGCACTGTCTCCTGGCAAAGACCCTCTTCTCCCCCACTCCCCCAGGCACATGCCGCACCTGAAGCCTCGCCTCCGCCTGCTGCCAGCAGCTGCATTTAGTGCAGCGACACTCAAAGGCACAGGGAGCGGGGGTATTGCTCCTGCACCGCATGGAGGGGAACCCTCCAAGGGCAGAGCTGTTGCTGCCCAGGATCTTGCAGTCTTTGTGGTACCCCTGCATCTTGGATGTTTCTGCTCCATGCAGATATAGGCTTGGCATCAGACTTGTATTTAGTTTTCACCACATTTTGTTCATAAAGAATGCGGGTATCTGTGTGCTTTTATACCAGCTGACCGGCAAGGTCTTTATACATTTAATCTTTGGACTTTGCAACACAATTCAGTGCATCACCAGCCAGGATATGGAGCTTAGGACAACAGACATAAGAAGAGCAGGCGGAAGGTCTGCCTCCTAGCAGCTCGTGCTCAGTGAGGCGGGAGTGCACTTGGTGGGGACAGTCCCATCGCCACACATCCTGGGAGGAGAAGACTTTTGTAGTGGTCAGGGGTCTCATCGACAGAGGTGGGGGCCACAGGCTGTCATGCCTCTGCATTGGGACCATGGAGGTGAGCCAGGAGCCTGCCCTCATGTTCGTCCACTTTCACATCCCTGATATTTAATAACATTTTTATTTAGGGCAGGAGCGTTTACCAGGATTGCAAAGGACCCTCTGTGATCTGCTTCACCATTGTTTAGTTTAATTGTCCTAAAATCTGCAATAGATTAAAAGAAAATAATTATCCCTAATTATGTTAATTAAATGGCTAATTCATTACTGAGCTTAACATCTTTTACTTGGACCATCTCTGCCATGCAGGATTGTGTTTCCAAGAGGAAACGCCAGGCGCATGCTGCATTCTGTGTAAACTAAGTTGTAGCATGTTTAGTGCGAGCTGTATGAACAAAATCCCCTCATTATTCAGATGACAGAACAAAACTATAAATAGTGGATCGCAATTAAAATCAGAACAATTACTTTTTATCCATTATGCTGCCTTTTGCACAATAGCAGCCTATAAAAGGAAAAAGCACAGTCCTTTTAGATATCTCTCTCTCTCTCCCCGCCTCCCCTCTCTCCTTATCCAGAACTGTAGCTGGCTTGCTAATTAGGAAGCTTTTGAATTAGATTATTTGCATGTCTGAACAGGGCTAGGGTATTAAACATCCCCGAGGACATACTATAATAACCTCTTCAGTGGCTTTTAGGATCCCTAAGGAACCAGGAACTCTGAAAAAAACCTCCAAAAGGAGGGAAAGTGCATAACGATTTCATCCAATTAGGTATGGATTAGTCGGCTCTGTGTCTTTGAATCCTGCTCACTGTGAGAAGGTGTTCTCCTTCAGGAACATTTGACAAAATCATCGGGGAAATTATAATGCAGTACCTAAATGAAATTGCAATACCTTAGTTTCTCCTCCAAGAAAAAATAAACTACAAAATCAATACAGTGGTATATAAAGTAAAAAGAAATGCACCAGTCACTTTATTGCTTAGCTGCAAGCATAGCCTCTATGTTTATAGCATCCATGAGTGACTATCAAAGTCAGACTCCAAAGGACAAATGCTGCTGCTGCTATGATTGGCTACAGCAGATTTTAATTTTTAAATACCACTGGTATTATCCTCTTTGCAATGGCTTTCCACACTCTTCCAGTTTTAAGAAATCACCAGCCCATTTATATTTAACAAGACAATTAAGCTGCCCGAGCTCTTCAAATGCAGCCATGGTTTGCAGCGAGGCCCCTCAGGATGCCAAGTTTGGTACCGGGCAAGCTCTCCCCGTGGCTGTGGGTGCTGCTGCGGGTGAGCTCCGCGAACAGCCCTGACTGCTGCAGGAGGGCAAAAAGCTGCCATCCCCCACGATGCGCTTGGTCTGTCCGTGCAACCCGCAGCGCTTGCACAGGAACAGAAAGAAAAGGTGGTGCCCCCTCTGCAAACGTGGGAGGAGTGAACCCCAGGCATGCGTTTGGCCCCTCGCTACCCAAACAGCTGCCAGCTTTTCTTTCCGTAGGTGCCTCCAAAGGGCTGCCGAGTCCCGAGACCCTGCCTGGAGCCCCCAGCCCCACACCGCAGCAGCAGCTGGTGCCCAGCCAGAGCAGCCCAGCCACCGGAGTCTGCCTGGGCACTGTGGGCGAGGGCAGCCAGAGCAGGACGGGAGGAAAAGGCAGTGCAGGCAGCTGTGCAAGCAAGGTGGGACTGGGTCTGCACTGAGAGCTCATTGATTTTCCTCCTTTTACTTTTTTTTTGTTGTTTGTTTTGGGTTATTTTTTGTGTGTCTGTGCTGAGATCTAATTTGAAGGCACTGAAACTAGAGCTTCATGAGAAGTATGATTATTACAAAATGCCTGTGGAGGTAAGCCATGCTTATAAGACTGCAGCTTCAGGGACCACTCAGTGTCACCTCTCTGCATGGCATCCTGCTGTTTGGATTGGAAGCCCAAATACTGGTATCTAACCGGAATGGATTTCCAGAACAGCAATAAGAGAGGCCAGAAAACTGAACGTGCAGCACCGAGCCTGATAAATACTAAAATTACGGATGAATCACCCGTGTTGGTGTCTGTACGGTTAATGTATGGTTTTGCATACTTGGAGCCACACTGTTTAAGCATCACTGCAACAGCATCCCCTTACCCAAAGGAATCTCTTCTGAGACAACACAGGCTTGATTTCTGACTGTCAGATATACAGGGATTCCCCTCACCACAGATTTCTCTTGGCCGCCAATATTTAGCTTAAGCCTTTTGTGGTCATCTCTGCACCATTCCACCTCACGTGAGAATGTCATTCCTTGTATTTTGAATCCCTGTCTTTGACCTCCTGTGGGTGTCCCCTGTTCCTGTGCTGGGGAGGGGATCGAGGGCAGCTCCTACTTTAGCCTGTCCTGGCGACACCCACAACCATTTCACGCTCTTCAGACTGAGTTTCCAAGACCCTGGCTCATCTCCCTCTTTGCTTTCTGAGTTCAGCCCAGCTCCACAGTAACTTTTTGAGACATCACTGCGCTCCATATCCAGAGAGGAGGGGTACCAGCTATTCACAGACAGTTATTTTAATACCTTCTGTGCTCTTCTTATTCCCATTCCTCTGCGCCCCTGACATCTTGTTCGCCATTTGGCTTTGAACGCATGTTCTGCAAGGCCTCAGCAATGACCAGCTTTCCAAATCAACCATTTATACACTGGGGAAGGTCTGGTTTTTAGAGCATTCTTACCTATCAGCATCATCCTTCACCAGCTATCACATCATTCATTCATCTGCCTTGGCCAAATTCCTCTGAATTTCCTTCATCTTTTCTGAATTTAACTGATCTATACAACTGTTTCCTTTTCCAGGTCAGTAATTAATACATTAATGTCATTAGATTGAGTGTGTAACCATGTAGCACACTGCTAGTGACCCTTTACATTGATTAATAAAAGACTATCTACCACTTTTGTTTCCTTCCTCTTAGTCCATCTTATTGATTCATAATGCTACTGTATCTCTTACCCCCATTTTTATCTTGTTTCCTAAGAAATCCTGTGGGAAGACCTCATTAAAAGCCTTTTGAAAGTCTAAAAATATGTCAAGATATTCTCTTTTATCCATTTATATATTGGTAGGTTCAAAGTATTCTAACAGATTAATGAGACATGATTTTCCACAGCAGAAACTGTGTTGATTGGATGTGATCTTCAAGGTATTTTATCATTCTATATTTAATAAATGTTTAAACCATTTTGCCAGATACCTGTGCAAAGCTGAATAGTGTCTAATATCCTGGATTACACTTAGAGTCTTTTAAAGATGTATAATATAGCAGTAAAAACCCTCTGCTCTTCTTCCAGAAAGGGAAAACAGTGCAAATGTCGCCGACGTTCATTTTTTCCCTTAAATGCAGTGAATATCTAAATATGTGGCCTTTTCTCTCAAATCCACTCTAGGATGAGACACAGTGAATATGTAAATAAACTGTAAATTTGTCTTCTTATAGATAGGCATATATATGTGCTACAATCCCCAGAACAGCTCATGCCAATAAGTGCCCATCATGGGCACCCCTGGGATGGACCCGAGCACTGGAAACGCTCCCTTGAAGGGCTGGAAGCAGTAAGCACCCTCCCTGTTACCCTCCTTCTTCCACCCAGACCTATTCAGGTCCCCTCTGCAGACCTACCATTCAAACTCTGGATAGGCTCCACTTCCTTGGAGCTTGTTCATTTTTCCAGGATTTTTTATGAGAAATCTCTAACGTTTCCCCCTACTATTATTTTATTCTAAAGATTAGCTTGTCAAAGTTTGAAGATTGAATCTATGAAACACTTTTTTTCTTCTCTGTTGGAGAACAGTTAATTTCTTTAAAATGAATACTGTCTTAATTACAACCCGCTGTTCATTATAAAACAAATTACTGGGAAATTATTTGTCCTTTCAGTTGCTTATGTCTCTGCTTTACAGAAATGGAAACTCCTTACAGCAGTCTCTGCAGGCATAGACCTCTCCAGCACGCTGCTGGCACGTGCCCCATGGCACAGGGGACAAGCAGCCGGTCTTCCCAGCGCTGTGCTTGCAGGGCACTTGTGGCAGCAGGGCTCTGCCGGCGAGCGCGGTGCAGCCGTGCCCGTGCCGTGGCACCACTGAGCCTGGCCGTGGGCATCGGCTGGAGAGGCGCCTTGCTTGTGTCCCTGCTGGAGGCAAAGGGGCAAGTCTAGGCAGTTCCCAGAGCAGCTTCTGAGGACAAGAGAAGGTAATCCTGGAGAGCAGTGAAGATCACTGCTGAGAGGGGACAAAGCGATGGCATCCAGCCCACAGCTCTGCCCTCCCAGCAGCACCTTCCTGCCCACCCTGCGCCTGCTCCTGTGCCGCAGAGCCCCACTGCCCACCCTGCCCGCCTCCCCCGTTGTTAATTAATGCATTTGTCCCAGTTCTGTTTTCAACTATAGAAGCAACCGGGAACTAATAAATCAACCCAGCTTCATCTACAGCCTGAATGCTTTTTGAAAACGAAGCGTGTGAGGCTGCATGCGCCGTGTGCTTCCAAGCTCAGAATACCCCGATACTGCCTGGAAATTTTGACGTAAATGGAATACGAGATAGGCCCTTTAAATTGGTAAGCAGGAGATTAAAAAAGCAAAAAAGAATGAAAGTTCCCTGCAGCCTAATCACATCTCTTTGGGAAATTCCCGCACCAACCCAGCCGTGAAGCCAGCACAAATCAATGTGGCCCAGGGGATCAACATTTTACATATATATAAAAAATTGTAAACATCTTTTATGTATGCAATGTAATAACTACACTCAGCATCATGGGCTTTAAAAGCAAATGTTATGGGCAGTTGTACTGCAATAAAGTGGTTAAATGGGAAAGCTTTGAAGGGCTGATAATTTGTACTCTTTTCTTCACCGAACCAACTTATTCTTGTATGAGTATGACAAATTAAAACATTCTTGTATAGGATGAAGTTTTCATTCATCAGGATTTTTTCCCCCACTCTTCCTGTTTTCTGCCACATTTCAAGTTCAAAAAGAAGTTGGTTACAATCCTGGTTATGAAAATAGGGTCGTAGGTGTAGGTTCAGGCAACAAAAAAATTGCAGTGTGGGGGCCCAGACCCCGCAGTGGCAGAGTGCGGGGGGGGCCACGAGCCGTAGCTGGTCCTGGCATCCCGGCAGGTTGGCAGATATCGTGCCTCCTGATGGATTGCGGGATGAGAGTGCCCGGTGTGTCCAGCCTAACTACTGACCAGCTGCACTCTGAAGTATTCCCCAGCCTGGTTTGCATTCCCCTATTACTCCAGTTGATTTATACACACAGAAGGCACGTAGGTACTGCTATTAAAATGGTCCTTGAAACCAGTTGGACTTTACTCTGCTGTACCTGGTAGCTATAAAACATTGTATATGAAAATATAAATTAATATTTTAAAAATTTATTAACCAATAAAATTAACAATCAAATATTATTTCTGACTTGCAAATAAAAACAGTGATGCAGGTTTGTACTGTGCCACACTAATTAACGCTGTGGAAGTATTCTCCAGGGCCATGTCACTGTTCCTTCTGGACCAAAAATCAAAGTGAAGCTGTGGGTCTGGTGCACTAAATGGATAGTAAATGACATGTTCACTGCCTTTAATTATTTAACAAGCACAGCAGTGACCCAAGATAATATAAAATATGTACAAAAATACTGTATGGGAATGCAGTGCTGTAGAAGGTGTCGGGAGTTTTGTGATGGAGACAAAAGTTCTTGCTTTATTTAAAGAGGCAGCAATTTGTTCCTCACTGTGCTTCCACACTCAGTGCATAGTCTCTCTCTTTACAGAACTAGCAGGGCTGATTATCTTATTTTATTATGCTTCGAGGCATGCACCCTACAGGACTGTGCCCCCTTCTCCCTTTATTCTTGGGGGAGGGCCAGGGAGTGCTCTTTTGTTGCAGTGCAATTACTAATGCCATACACAGCTCTGGGGTTCAGCCTTTAATAGGCATCAGAGAAACACAGTCTTTGGCATAGCTAACTTTAATTTGTTCTCTGAGATTTGACCCCAAGTTTTACAAAATGATGGGAGAGAGCAGGCGATGTCTCATGCTGCTGCTTTTCAGCACAGATGGGATTTTTCTGGGGAACAGCTGGGTGCTCTCACAGCACCTAGAAGCCCTTGACGGAGCATTCTCCCTGGCCACATGCTCAGCCTGGTCTGGGGCCAGTGGCCCTTCACAGGGATGGCCACGTGCAGCTACAGGACACCAAATTATGGGAGGGGGTGTGCAGGGAGCTGCAGACAGATGGGGCACAGCAGCCATGGGCTGGGCACCCCCAAGGGGGTCTGCTGCCAGCAATGGTTGCAGCCCCGGCACGCCACAGGCAGGGGCTGGGCAGCCTTCAGCAAAACTTGGGTAATGGACAACTGCGAATTAGAAGTAATTTTGATCCTTGTGGGCACTGAAGAGTTGAAGCTGTTTAATAAGCCAGTGACGATACAGCACGTGCAGCCTGGATGTTACTGAACTGTTTATAAGCTGTTTACGATGGGGCACCCCATCTGAGAGTGGAGTCACTGCGATGGGTGCTTTTTTGCAAATACAGTATAAATAATTTGTAAAGTGTTGGAACATTTGAGGAGAAACTGTCTTAGAATTTTAAAAAGTTAAGTGCTTTACATAAATAACAGGAAATAGTCTCCTAAGTCTTAAACTAGTATCAGCAGCTACGATCAGGTCTTCCCACTAATACTACCTTAACTGACAGATTGTATGATACGAAATGACTGCACATGGCACAGAGCATGCTTCATATATAAAATCCCCTATCATGATGAATTGGAAAGAAAAGCTTCCCAATATTACAGACTTTGGAAACATTTATTAACAATTTGATAATACTGTATGTGGAAGCTTCGTGCTTCTCAAATGACTCCTTAGCTTGGAGCAGAATGATTTTACTCCGTTTGCTTTTAACTCCCTTGCATTTATCTTGCCTGAGTGTCTCCACTGGATATTGTTTACTCTTTGGATTAGTAAACTCAGGATTAATTCCACTCTTTATTGCTGAAAGTGGCAGTAAATCCAGTATCAGAGAGAGCCAGGAATCTGCTTAGCTATGCTACATGACCCTTTCACAGGCAATAAAAATACCCGCCTCCCAGTACGAAGGGACATAGCACTTAGAGGCATAGCCCATGTCATTAGGGTAAGGGTATGCACAGGAGCCCTTGCTTAGACCTTATTTTCATTAGAAATTATAGATGCTATAGGATTTTGGGTGTCTCTCAAGGGAAAATAAACTAAAAGGAAAAAGAAATCCCTCCTCTCCCCTCCCTGTGACCCAGCCTGCCCTGGCTGTGGGCTGGTTTCTCATCCTGCCAGCTACCTCCCAGCCACAGTGAGGAGCAGGGGCTTAAAAACAGCCTTTGGTACAACTTCAGGGTCTGGTGAGAGCCTGGCAGCACCTTGCCTTTGCTCTGAAATCGCTTTGCATCAGGCGGGGAGGAAGCAGCGAGGGTTAAAGCAACAAAAGCGCAGTGCACTGCCTGCTTCCCCTGCTCCCTGCTTTCAGTAGGGCTGGTTTTTTCCTGCTATTAAATCAGCAAAGAGGAATGTGGGGCCAGGAGCTGCGGAGAGCTTGTTGGAAAGGTTACCTAAGTGAACCACGCAATTTTTTTCCCTCAACTTTGTTCCATCTTAAGGTAAAAGGTTCATGCAGAGGGCTATAAATTCCTGTCACATTTTGTTGTAATCTCTCTATGGTTTTATTACTTAAAATGCTTCACTCTCGAGACGGGGAATTTTCCAGGGGTTTGAGGCTGACACGGAGCCACATTTATATTGTGCCGAAGCTCCTCTGGAGTCTCCTTGAGACATGTGGCCAGCAAGCCCGGCGTGAAGGCCTTATCAGTCACTCCACCACGGAGTCAGACCATGAATTATATGGGGAATGGAGGTGGCTCCGTGAGAGCGGGATTGCGGGCCGCCGGGTGACAATAAACATGTCCCAGGAATGTGTCCTCCATCACTCAAGTTCAGATAGCAGATCTGGACCTTAACTACAGCTCCCCATCTCTAAATCTCCCTGTGACCTGAGCGGGAGATGGAGGTGAGTCTCAAGGATATCTGTCTGCAGGGAACTCGTGGAGGAAGTTTATAACTGGCGTGTGCCACGGCTGCCGTCTCTCCCAGCCCACTCCCAGCCCTGTCACGCTGGAGTGGAGGGATGGCTCTGGCCGTGAAGTGGAGCCAGGGAGCCCGGGGCGCCGGGGGACGCTGCCCTGCTGGGGCCTTTGCCGTCGGCACAAACGTGCCCGCCGTTGGGGCGGAGGTGGAGATGTGGCACCGGCGTGCTCGGCATGCAATGCTAGCTCAACTTCCACGTGCTGGCAGAAGGCAGGAAACTTGTCCTCGTGGCTCCTTCATCCATAAACATATGGGTGAAATGCTGCAAGGGGGGATGTGTGCAGGACACAGGGTCTGCATGCTCCTGCCTCAGAGGTGCTCGCTGGGTGCTTCTGCAGTGCAAGGCTATCCAGGAGGGGCTGGCTTTCCAGCCCTGGGCTCGCCGTGCCACACACCCGGGCTGGGTGACTTGTGGCTTGGGAGGGCCAAGGCTGGGGACGAATTCCCTGCGGCATCCCAGCTGCACCCGTGCGGAAGGAAAGCAAGGGCATGAGCTGTCCACAGGCTCAGGTTCATAGTGGACACCTGGCCCTTGTGCAATGGCAGAGACCAAGTGGCTCCCCACAGAGACAAGAAATAAATCAATTAAGCCTGTTCCTAAATTAAAATAATAATAAGAAAGGGTATAAATGCAAAGCGTTAATGAAGTAATGAAGGAAAGCGGCATGCTCAGTGCCACAACTAAATACAGCCATTAAAAACCATAACCTCTGTAAAATTTGTGATAAAATTACAATTTAATTTTATAAAGATAATTTATTAGCTAATACCTCATTGCACATGTTAATAGCTTGTGCTTAAATAATAGTAATCTTGATTGCTATGTGGTCATTAAACTATTTTTTTTTTTTTACATACTGTTTAACTGACCATTTTGTATGTGGTTTGGGAAGAAAAAAGTAATTATTGAAGTCTTAAGCAGTGAGTTAATTTCTAATGAAAGGATAATTTTATTCCAATGATTTTACATTTAATTAACTAAAGCTACATGTAATTTGAAGTTCTAAGGCAGTGCTGATTCATTTGTGTATTGGACAGAAGGCAATGCCATGCGAGCCCCCCCAGTTCCTGTGGGACGCAGAGGGCAAGCACAGGAGGCACCAGTGGTAGGAGCGAGGGGATGTAACAACCCCCACAAAGTGGGTCTGAGACATTTTATGTGTTTTTGTGTCATACTGAGGTGGAGGTGGGAGCTGAACTGGAAAGTGGTGTGGGGGTGGTTTCAGATTCTTTGAAGTGGCCGCTGTTTTCACTCAGAGGAATTATGAAACGAGGATGGGAGGAGGCAGGATGGTGAGCACGATCTGCCCTGACAGCCCATCCTGTGGGACATGCAGAGGGACACTCTGGTGCTGTGCGCAGGGCAAGTCCTGCTGCCGGACTTGGGGAAGTCCCTGTTCCTGCGCTGCCCATCTGAAAGCATACAGCTCTTCCAGCTTGGAAAAAAACCAGGAAAGTTGTGAAAAAACACTTCAAATAAAAAAAAAAATATTTTGGGGATGAACGAAGAGAAAGGACAAAACCAGACCAAAAATTGTGCTTTTGTCAGTCTGATGTTCTTTGGGCTTGATAAATTCACCACCTTTCGCTTTTAGTTCAGGTCAGTTTTCACATGTAAAAGTTCTCTTTGATGTGAAATGCCAGAAAATTCCCTAAAAGAAGCACTGAACTGCAAACAGCCACGATCAAACAGGCATTTTTTACATCCTTCCCACCCCGTTCATTTTTCAGCTGCACTCATTTGCTGCCATTTCCCCAGCTCCCACGAGTGCACGGGCAGCTCGGACCCACCGCTCTGCCTGCGCTGGCCGCAGCTCTCCGGCAGGTCTTGGAAAGGGCTGGGCACCACCGGTGTGCGGGTGGCGGGGCACCAGGCGAGGACCTCTCCCATCGGTTATCCACCGTATCATGTAGGTGTTTCCATGCTGCAGGGGAAATGCTTGTCAGGTTATTGATAAACAACAGATCTGTGTCAGTGCAGATGCCTTTTTAATGGCATGTCCTGAGGTGCAGACATTAGGGTTATATCCTCCTGCCTCCCAGCGATCTGCGCAGCAATCACTCCTTCTCAAGCAGTGAGAGGGCTGCCACTGAACCTGCTTCCCCTGCCTTATTAATGCATCTCCCTTTCAGTAATGCAGACAAGAAAAGACAAATCTGGAGCCCCACGCCGTGTGGCAGGACTGTGGTGGGCTTGAGAGGGCTGCTTAGCAGGACCAGTGCAGCCTCTCCGCAGTGTGCCAGGGGCAGAGGTTTAGGTGAGGGCAGGGGGGAGGGATGCTGAGGATTGGTAAGGAAGGCCAAGGATGGTGCTCAGTTCAGGTATCATCACCTCAAGTGTCTGGCAATGCTGTAAGCAGGACAGCTATGGAAACTGTAATATTTACTGTCCCATCTTGGCACGAAAACCTACCTTGCTGATGATGATGTAAAGAAAATTCTGAAAATGTTTCATTTTGGATGTCATTTGGAATCTAATATAGCTGTCATTTCAGTTCTGATCATTTGCTCCAAAATATATTTCAAAAGTTCAGAAAAGGAAGTGTCCTTCCCTTTCCAAACTAGTGGGAGATTTTAAAACAGGTCTTTGGCCGTTCCAGCTCCCTGGGCTCCATGGAGAGTTCTGATGTGTGTGTGAGCACAGAGGTGTGCCACACCTGTGTTACCTGAGCTGGTCACACCACACTGAACTGATTAATTAATTAATCCATATTGATATTACTGTCTGCTCCAAAGGCGTTGAGCAAAGCAGTGACTGGAAGTTACCCTCCCAAAATAACAGTTTAATTCTGCTTTCCCACTGGCATCCAGGTGCCAGGAACCCAGCGCATGCCCACAGAAACACCACGCTTTCATCCAGTCTGGACCACACAAAGTACAGGTGAAATCTCCATTATGCTTAGGTGGAGAACAGCTCAGGTCCCTCTGCTCTTGAAGGCTCATGATGAACCAACCTCCTAGCAGATTACCAGTCTGGGATCTTCTGGTTTTTGGGTTTTTTTTTTTTGGTGTACCTCCAAAGTGCTCATTTGCTAAATGAAGAACTATTAATGAGAAATGTCCAATCAGTCTTAAATGGCTGTTTAAGTTGCTGCACTTGAAGCCCTTATAACAGCAGGGGATGGCCTGGTGCAAGCAAACCCCTCCAGCAGTCCCAGTGCAGAGCTGGACTCTGTCTCTCCAGGACTCCCTAGGACTGCTGGCTGGGGGTCCTCTCCCAGGCCAGGGACCCCTCGGAGCAGCCCATCCTCTGGGGCTGCATCGCAGGACAATTCACTCTTGTTGTGAGTGTGCCCTGATGACTTAATTATTTATGAGAAATGTTTTATCCTGGCTTTCAAACTAACACAAACAGATGTTGCCAGACCAAAATGGCTCTTTTTGCTAGATCTTGATGGATAGTCAGTCGCAGAGTAACACGGCATTATCGGCAGCAGTCATGCCTGTGTTTTGGTGGACTGCAGGGCACATCTCCCAGCTGAACAAAGAGCCCTTTCTGTTTGCCATTATCCTAGTTGCAGAGCTCCTTTCCTACCTCACTATACAGCACAGCTCTTGTATTTATTTGTTTGACTTTGACGACATGAAGTTCCTGCAGACAGCATGAACCAGGGGCTTGGTCGCCCTGTGAAGCCTGGCCGGCTTGCACACCTCACATGAGCATCAGCAGGCTCCTGCCCAGTGCCACCCAGCAGTCCTGCTCGCAGGTGCTGGGCCAGCAGTGTGGTGGTACTGGTGTGCCAAGGCACAGCTGCCTGCCCGACTCCCTGCACTCACTAGTCAGCGGGCACCGGTCTCCTGTTTCCACTTCAGAATCAAGATGTGTCTTTGATGAGCACCAGAGAGCTGGTATTTCAAAATCTGCTTGGCTTTTCTCATGTTTTTGATCCTGCAGATAGGTTTTGTTTCCCTTTTTCCGAAAGGTTGCTGTTGTCTCAGTCACTGCAGCTTCCCAAGGAAGATGGGTATTTGTGCTGGGCCATGCATAAACCCCTACAGCATTGTGCCTGAATAACAGAGTTATTTTGCATGTCTTGGTACATCAGATATCATATGCTTTTATTCATAAACAAGCACTTGGATTAGGAGCACTTGGCCACTCGTCAAGGAGAAACAAAACCATGCAGCTTATCTGACTAATCGCAACTGGACAGCAGGGCTCAAATTTAAAATATTCATGATTTAGCCCAGAGTAGACATTTCTCAAAAATATATTAGCTGCAGGAATGTTAGCCCTGGGAGTCACGGGGAAACTGGGAACCTTACCACATTGCGTGTCAACTGCTGCAAAAGATTACGATTCTTTAAGAAAAATCTCTCATAGCCACGGTTTACAGGTTTTAATATTCTGCCCATTACCACAACCAAGCACCACCCTTGGAGCACACATGCAAATAGCAGGGGAGAACTGAGAAAGACAATAAAACTGGAAGCAGCCTTTGGAAGGGCAAATAAATAATTTGATTGCAATGTGAAAGTGTTTTCCGGTTTGATGGGCATTTCCTTTTCATTGAAAATAAACCAGGCTAAATGGTTCAGTGGGTCCTGTGCACCTAAAAATGGGCCCAGCTAGCCTGTGCTCTTGGTAACAGTGGGTATCATGGAGGTACATAAAAACATAGTTTATTGTTAAATTAAGTGTCCTGTTCTTGAAAACAACCCTTAAATTTAACATTCCAAGGCTGCTGCTGTTTATTTGCACTCTCGGAGCACTCTCAGCGCTGTCCACTCAACTACTTGAGAAATACATTGTAATAAAAATAAATGGACAGTTTGGGTTTCTCTAAAATTAAAACAGGATATACAGCAGCCTTGCACTTCTTCCTTGCACTGAGGTAGCCTGTGATAAAGTCACATTGTGTCAGAGATGGCAAATTATGTCTGCTAATTACTTACCGGAATTTCAGATTTGTCCTTACCATAATTAAAAAGGTGTCACTTTATTAGAATAGGGCTGGAATGATGGGGCTTGGAGCAGTGGAGGAGATTTCTGGTTAGAGATAATTACCAGTGATGTATTCTTTTCCCTCACTGCCATTTTTGCTGCATTCCCCCCATTACCGCGTAATGGATGGCTTGCATGTCTGCCTGTGGAACTGGGCTGCCTGGCAGGGCGAGCACCCGGCCAAGGGTGGCTTCCATCGTCAGACCTTGCACCTTGCTGGCGTGGGGGGCCCGGCCCAAAGCTGTCTTTGCTGATCATGTTGCTGCTGATTTTACTGATGCACCCACTGTCTGGGGATACAGCAGTAGAGAGAGCAAGCCAGGGTTAGATCTGTTTTGGGGTGCTCCCTCTGCCCATAGGGTCATTCCAGAATTTCCCTGTGGATGGGCTGTCGCTGCTGGAAGGTTTCCTGCTGCTGCTGCATCCCCAGGGGACAGGACCCTGCGTCCCACAGACCCTGGTTTGCTCTGCTGCTGAGTGCTGCAGCTCTGCCCCATGTCAGTAGAGGGGCCACCGTGCCCTGCAGCCCCTTCAGCTGCCTGCCGGCTTGGCACCCTGCTCACCCGGGAGCACCCCTCTGCTCTGAACACGGGTCCAGGTCCACACCAGCTAACAGCCTGCGTTGACAGACACATTATTTATATGCATTGTAATATCTTTCGGTTGGCAGAAGAGACTTGAACCTGTCGAGGGCAAACTCAAGTCTCTCCCTGGGCCTGGCAAAAGAAAATAGCAGCATTTAACCGCGATGAAAGTCACAGCGTAAACAGGGACACAGAGAGAATAATTGCATGGCTGGAAAGCTGGGCTCCATGTTATCATTACACATTGAATTCTTGGTCTGTAAGTACAGGGATGGCGTTAACCCCAGCAGAAGATGAAGGTTATAAAAGAGGCATTACTTGGAAAGGTCAGCAGGCTATTCAAACATGGTGCAGATGCAATACAAAGATTCAATACCGAGAGCTATTTGCGGTGGCTTGAAGAGGCATGAAGAGTAGGAAAGGCAGGCACATGCCCATTTGCTACAGGGACTGGGAGGCTCCTTGTGCAGCAAACTTGCCGAGCAGAAGACTAGGTGGGATCAGCCCCGACTCAGCCCTGCTTGCATCTTGGTGCTAATTAGCAGTGCCGTTAGCCTCAGTGGGTGCTCTGCAGTGCGTTGCAGCCAGCACCATACTAAACTCTTTCAGTCACGCCTGGAAATAAACAGGTAAAGGAAAAAGGGAGAGACAGCTATTCTGTCTTGATACTACCAAGGTTTGGCTGTGGACTGTCATTGATCTGATCTCTAATTCAACATATTTGGACAGTTAAAGCATTTTTTTCTTTTAGGTGAGACATCTCTAGGTTAAGCGCTGTACTGCAGCCCATGCACTCCATGTCTGGGGTATCCACAACACAACAGCTCTTATGGTTGATGGAGAGACCCATCAGACTCTACATTTTTATAAAAGATTGTTTGGTTAGCTCATGAGGCAGTGTCGTTATTGCCAAAGGGTTTTGCTCCCCAAGCCTGTGCTGAATATCGCATTACTTTGCCATGCTCAGAAACTAAAATTACAACAATTTAATTTTGAATATGGTGGCATTATTACCATTTATATTTGCCATTTCATAAGACTTTTCATTTCAACTGCTTTGCTTTCCTGTCAAGAGGAAAAACCTTCAATCTATCGGCTTTTACCAGAGAGAGAACTGTGCCGGAATGTAATGCAGTATTGTATATTTCTTCTCTAATGCTCTTTTGAACAAAATCATCTATTTCATCAACAGTATATCAGCGGTGACCAAAGACCATTAAATAATGCATCTCACTCAGGAGCAGTGGAGCAGGGAAAGGGCTCTGACCTGTTTTAAACCTTATTACTTTCTTGCATTATGCCCCTCACTGCAATCTTTTTGTTTAAGTGATTTCAGCTGAGGCGTTGCTTCCTGCCTTAAAATACAAGGCAGACATGTTACTTCTGAAGTGGTTGGTAGACTCAGCCCCAGCGTTTCCCATTCTACACCAAAAACAGCCTCCATGTATTCATCTTTGTTAACCTCATCAAATACACACACACACACACGCCCATGTCAGGGAGGCTGGTGCAAATAACATCCCTCTTTATTTTGGATTTCATGTGCAGAGAATTTCCATTTTATTTGGACTGGTAGCTTTACTTCCTAGAAAATGTTTGCTGCTTGCAATTAGCAATCACGGGGTTGGTAAAGCATGCAGTGAAATGAATCCAGGGTGGAACAGCCCAGAAAAAGAAGATACAATCATAGAAATTAGAGGAGGTCAGGACTGGTGCTGCAGCCTGAGATTTAAGGAACGCGGCAGTATTAAAGTTTGGTTTCCCTACAAGCCTTGCGCTGTCTGTGCTGGGAGGACCATTGCAGCACCAGGAGCACTTGGCCATGGAGGAGCCGATGACGACCAGCCTGGGCAATGTGTGGTTTTCCACCTTCTCCCCCAGCAGACCCTGCACCCGGGCACCCCTCTGCTTCCCCGTGAGGCCCGGGGCCGGCTCCAGCACGTGCCCACACTGCCCACGCCCAGACGGGAGCCCCTGCGGCACCACACATGGGCACACAGCCGGGTGGCCATCCTGCCTGTCTCTGCCTAGGGACAAAAGGTGGCAAAGGGATGGCTGCATGGGGGAGGGGGTGGCAGTCATGGCAGGGTGCAGGGGCACCCACCCACACTTTGCTCATGGACAGAAACTGTGTGGGCGCTGCGGGGGGCAACGTCTCGCTCTGGTGGGAAGGTTTGGCCAAAGCGTGGTGCTGACAGCCAGGGTGCAGGTTTGTTCTCTGTTAGCCCTTGTGAAGCACAATCCCCTACCAGCCTGCAAGGAGAAAGCCTCAGAGACTTACAATTACGTTTTCTCACTAGTCTAATGAGGTGAGAGACAGACAGAGGAGAGAGTTCCCTGGGCTAATTTTCCAGCCAGCAACCACTGCATTGCTCCTGTACTGCGAGAGGTGGAGGGAGAAATGACTCTTCCAGATTAGAGGCTCTTGCTGAAGGCATTTTGGAGCATATCCCTCCAGGACACTACAGAAAAAAAAATTAAGATGACAAACCATTTTACTATGTTCAGCTGGAATGAAGTAACCCAACAACAGAACTGTGTGGTGCTGGGGGTTCACTGCCCGGGAGGGAGCACCTAGGGAGAGCGGGGAGTGGAGTCTGGCCTGAATCATTACACGCCATGCTTTCCTTGAGCGAGGGAGACAGCAGGTCAGCACCTGAACAGGAGGAGGAATTAGCTGTAAGAAGGAAGGAGCATTGCATTTGTCTCCGCAGCTAGTGAACAATTTGTTATCATGAAAATGTTAGCAATGGAATAATCACTGCCCGGGGGAGCAGTGCTGATCTCCAGAAGGCAGGTGCTGGAGAAGGAGTGCTCTGCCTTCCTCCCAAACACACTGGGTCCTTCAAACTGGAGAAATCCTGAGAAATCCTTTCTCATACCCACAGGGAACATGGGAGGGAGGGCTCATTTCTTGGTTCATGCCTGCCATGGTCTTTGCACTGGATTCAGGTCAAGCTCAACGTTTGCCTCTTTGGAGGTTCTCTGATGACTTTGGATGAGCCCAAGAGTGCTTGTGTCCCTCTCACATTTCTGGTTGCAGCACACCAAACATGCTTCTAGGATGCCCGAATGGACCTGAGAAACCTGAACTTTCTGATCTGGGTCTAAGCAGGAAGAGTAAATGAAACCCCTCTTCCATCATGACTGTACACAGTGTGTTAGCACACACGTGCATTTGCATGAACGTGGGATGTTTGATCACACCAGGCCCTCAACAAGATTGAAATGTCCTCATTTGACTGACAAATCCAGCCAGTCTGGTTTGTCCCTAGCCATCCTTCTGAAGAGTTTGGAGCTTGTAGTTGGTCCTGGAATTAGTTTTAGCCTGAGATTAGGTCTTGGTTAAAAGGGTGTATGCAGGAGGCACCTCGCTTCTCTTTCCTTTTTGCTATCTGCACAGCACTGCTCTCCTCATGCAAACTAGCAAGAGGTCTGTCAAATATCAAATAAGAATTTTGTTGCTGAAGCTCTTGGAAAATTGACAGGTAGCATGCAAGCAAACATTAAATCAATAACAGCAAATTTCCCCTGGGAAACTTGTAGTGTTTTCTCATCAAAATCTTTAAATCCTTAAAGAAACCATAAAAGGTTTACACACCTCGCATTGGTTAATCTGGTTACCTCTGCATTGCTCAGTGCAGGCTGATCACCGAGCAGCGAGTGTAATACCCAGTGCTGATCACCGAGCAGTAAGTGTAATACCCAGTGCCCCACGCTCTGATGTATTGTAGCTTTGTTAGTCACTGTGGCTCCTTGGTAAATTCATTTGGAGTCCTCCGGGGTTTTAAATCTCTCATTTGGCCAACAACGAGGTCTGAAAAGATTGCAGTTCATTTTGACCCACAGTGGATGGAAGGCTCATTTACTGGCTGCAGGCAACTCAATCAGGCTGGCCGCTGATGAGTGAGTGACTTGTTCAGACCGCTAGTCAATATGTGTCTGCTGTGATAGAATGTCAGCATCTGCGGGCTGCTCCTGTCTCCCACTGCTCTGGCTTTTTTCATTTGGTCTGATCAATGTTATTAAAAACACCTAGGAGTTCCTTAACTGCTCTGCCACTTGAGGCTTTTCTTTCTTTCTTTTTTTTAAACACAACTTTGTATTATCTGCAAACATGTGCAGATGATGTACATGGATTGATTTTTTACATGAACAGTGTGCGGGACAGTGTGTGTGTGTGTGTGTGTGTGTGTGTGTGTGTGTGTGTGTGTATGCTCAGGCTTGTGACTTCTGTATAGGAGATGGCTTTAAAATTACATCACCCCGTTTGATTTTTTTGTGTATGTTGCCGTGAAGTAGCTCAGACTCAGAGCCTTTTGTAAACATCTAGTCATTATTATTTGTGTATAAATCTTCAAATGTAAGCATGCAAAAAACAATACACCTTCCCTAAAATTGAAGCTAGAATTTCCAAGTGGAATCAGGAACACCCCATGGACACCCATACATTAAAAATCAGACCGTTACTCTAAGTAAAGGGGAGATACAGCTTAGGTAAATATGTACAGGGTTAAAATCCCTTTACGTGACAGGTCCACAACATAAACACCATTTGCATTGCCCTTTGGCCAGCCCACCCACTCTCTGCCCAGCAATCCATTTCCTGGGGGACTAATGACACACCATAGCACAGGCAGGTCAGCCACCAATTACGTAAAAAGAGGCAGCAGAAAACAGATACACCGCTAAATGTTTTAATCTGTCTGCAAAGCATGCACGCTCCTGCAGGAATTGCACTTTCTCTTGGTGGAAGAAGGAGAATGCTGTGTCTTCTGGGCACACCCCAGGCTTCTCATAGGCCGGGAGTGAGGATGAAGATGACCATAAAGGCTTTGAATGGTACCAGCTCCTGCTGGTCCATCCATATTTGCACCACCAAAGGATGTTCCTCCTTCATCCTCTGCAGATGTATGATCATCTAAAATCTTGGCCATCGCTACACCAGCCAGCTGCCTCAGAGGAGGGTGCAACAGGACTTTTGGTGCTCAGGAGCATGGCCTACAGCCCACGGGCCGCCTGGGCAGCACAAAGCCGACCTTCTCTTCTGCTGCCCTGTCTCTGCAAGCTACAGCTCTGCAGAGGCACTGGGCAGCAGCCAGCCCAGCTTTCCCGGGCCTCTCTGTGCCTGTGCCGCACAAAGAAGAGGCAAGGTGATCTGCTGTGACCTGAGGACATGCTTCAAAATCCTCCTGTGCTTCCCTCCCTACCCCCTTCCTCTGCAATATGGCATCCAAAATAGATACCAAGAAATGACCTGCCAGGAAAAAAATGGAAGCCTATAATTATGTTATTGAAAAACTGTTCCATACTGTATTATTTAAGGTTATTTTATTATGATGTTGAGATGAGTTTCTTAAAGAAGAAACTCTGGTTTTATTGCACTCCTCACGGAGAGAAGCCTTGGGTGATTTGATAGCCTATTTGAACAAGAGGGATGCTTTACGAGCCCCTATAAAAACTGATGACCCCACTCACATTTGTATTTAATGAAATAAGGAGGAGCTTTCGTTATGTTTTCAATAACCTTCACTGCTATTTCAAACCTGCCTCAAATAAGAGCCAGAATCTGCATGTTTCTGCCATGAACCCTGGCTGTCCTTAAGGAGGGCACTGGGGATTCAGCCTGGCTAGTCCTGCCACCCCGTCTGTCACCTGCACTGCCATTACCAGGGCCGTGTCCTGGAGATGGTGACGATGGGATGGATGAGAAGTGCTGTCCCATCGGAGGAGGGTGGCAGGGAGGAAGGTCAGGCTGGGAGAGGGGCTCCTCATCTGCCTCAGCCTCCCCAGACACCAGCACAGGTTTTAAATCTGAGTAACTTCCCACACATGTAATCAGGCTTTTTCATTACACAATTTTGGTCTGTCATAAAACATTAAATCTCTCTGAAAAGTTCCAGTGCTTGGATCTTTCCCGTTAGATTAAATAATTGCCGCTGCTGGAAGGATCAGAGGCTGCATGTCTTCAGCCAGCAAGCGCTGCCTGTCTCCAGCTCTCCCTGGCGTGAGATGAGCCCAGCACCCGGCTCCTGGCACCAGCCTGCATCTGCAGCCTGCAACACCCCTGGGTGAGGGGGCAGGCAGGTCCCAGGCTCTCGAAAGGTCTTTGGGGTGGTGGGCATCTCAGCCACCCCTTGGGAGGCAGGCACAGCCCAGCCTGATGATCTAAATAGATGGAAATAAGCGTTTCCCTGACTTGGCGCCCGAGGCGACCCAGTGGTCCACATGCTGTCAAGGGGGCATAATTCCATACACACAGCAGAGCGTCTACTTGTCTTACGGTTTTCTAAAAAGTAAGGGCTAATTAACTTTAATCAATGGGTCTTTCTCCGTTGAGTTGTCCAGATTTTGACTGCTCCCTGCAGCCAATACACAGCAAGGTTAATTTAAGATGAGTGAAGAAAGAAGGAAAAAACTGACGGGAAGGCCTGGGACAGGTGCTGTGAGGGGGCTCCAGTTTGCAGATGTCCTATGGCTGCGGGAGCTGCTTTCTCTCCTGGAGCTCAGAGGTGAGGAGGGGAAACCTGGCAGGGTTTATTAAAGCACATCCAAGCCCTCAGACTTACATTTACATTCACAGTTTGATGTAGATGCCACATAAGCAGATGCCTATGAATAAGCTAGAACAGGGTTATAACATCCTCGTGGTGGAGTGATTCAGTGTAATGCCTCGGCAAGCTGTTCTTTAATGGGCTGGAAGTCTTATTTTTACGATCATTGGAACGTAAAGGGTCAGAATCTTAATCTTCTAATACTGTGTTTTTAACAACATTTACACTTTAACATATTGAAAAATCTCATCTCTTTCTGCCAAACAGCATGACAACACAATTCAAATCGATCAGTGCAGCAGTATATTTAGGTATTTTAAACATAAATCAACCTGGGTGAAATATTTTTTTCACTTCCAGTACTTCTTAAAACCTAGGAGTTTCTAACTTTTATGGTTCTTATTTGAGCCTTTGGAGTTCAACGGAGTCTCCCACCTGAATAATTCAGCAGCATCAAAGAGAGAACAGAAACAGAGGTTATGGTCCGGCATCCAGCACAGACACAATGCTTTATGGCCCATTGCAACAGGGGAAACTGGTACCCGAGGAAAACAGAAAGTTTGCAAATTGTCTGCAGGTATGGAGAGAATTAAATCATGCATCACCCTACAAAACTAAGTGGCAAGCAATGGGAACACATCAGGAAGAAAGACATTTTTGTTTCCATGATACCTTTGGGATTGAAGGGGAAATATTTTTCAGAGTTCGCAAATCTTTGACAAAATGTTCAGCCCAGAAGCCAGTACTGTGAGTGCTGGAGTAACTTCTCCTCCCAGAATAAATGGATTAGGTTCACCTCTGGGATGTGGAGGGGAAAACAATTAGAAAGAAGGGACTGTTGGGGCTTCCTCATTAACAATACCTTACCTCCCCACGTCATTCTTTGCTCCTTCTCTGTGCCCCTTTTTGTCTGACGTGCTCCCCTGGACCTCTGGGCTGCCCATCCGGGTGCGAGCTTTCAGGACTCAGTCTGCTCAGGATGGAGCACAGACATGCAGGACCTGCCCTGGGCCCTTCCCACAGCTGCTGCTTAGCACTGGGACAACAGGGCCTCGTGTTCAATTTTTTATTTAATTAAAAGCTCCTTAACCAGTTTTACTGTTTTCTGGACTAGATTTCTCTCTGGTCCCACATGAGAGGGGAGCTGGGTATATGGGCTGAACCACAATGATTTGATTCATGGGCTGAAATCATCATTGAACAAGTGTCACAACATGGCATTAGATTAAGAACTAAAGTGATGGGCTATGGTGAGCCTGTTCATTAGTATTAATAGAGCTTAATTAGGCACAAGCGTGGTGTTGCAGGGAAATGTGAAGGTGGCTGCAGTTTCCATGGTGGGGAAAAAAAAAAGATGTTATTCATTAAAGGTGAAAGAAGTTCATAAGCCTTGCTCCTGTCTCTGAACCTCAGCACCATTCAGGCTCAGGACATGACCCTGCTGCCCCAGAAGAGTGAGGGAACTAAAGACGGGGTTGGGTCAAGGAGCCAGAAGAGAGGACTGGGAAGTCCAGTCTAAAACCAGGCAATGAAGTCTGGGGAAGGTCCTGCCCTTCATACAGAGGGCTCTCTCACAGTCAGAGCTGTTTGGCTCCCACCTGTTACAATGGAGACAACATGTCACATCAGCTTTTCCAGTGCCAGGGGAGGGGAATCAGGAATGAAGGGAGCTCCCTAGATTCGTACAAGGGAAAGAGACAAAGGGACAGGAACAATAAGTGCCTGTGGGAACGGATCTCCATGTGGCACTGGACCAGCAATGCAGGCAGCTCTGCCAGGGCTGTGGCTATTTTGCAACCACAGTAAATGTCCATGGATGCGTTTGATGCTTTTGTAATGATTTTGGTTGTTCCCTTACCTTCAGTATCCTCCCTCTTGCACCAGTTCGCTTCCATTCATGCTGCTCTTTGCTTTATGGTTCTTAGGTCATTGTGCATCTCTCCCCATTTGGCAGCATTAAATTTTATTTACCATATGTCCCTTCTGCTACAAAGATGATAAAATCCTTTGGATATTTGCTGTTGCTGTTGCTAGCTCATTCGGCACTCACCTCGATTTAGTGTCCTCGGCAAGTGGAGCCGATTTGTTGTTGGTTTTCAGTCTAACAGAGGTCCAAGCTGGGACAACTGCCAGGCTGCACTGCAAACCTGCACTTGACTACAGCTTTTTTTTTTTTTTTTTTTTAAAGCCCTTTGCCAGATACCATCCCCTCAGGAGGTCTCTAACACCTCCGTGGTGGGAGAGAGCATCGTATGGACCTTTGGCAAAAGGACCAAGAGAACTGCCAAGAAAATCCTTTGTACATGGTTATTTTTCATTTTTGTTCATATTCTATGGAAAATATCTCCCCTTGTTGATTATACCAATCAACGCCGTTATACCTGGGGTTAATGTGCGTTTCAAGCAGCCCATGACTGCAGAGAAGTGGAAACACAACCTGGGAATAACATTCAGGGCCAGATGGACTTTGCCCTTATGCTGCTCTGACTTTGGTGAGGTGGGCGGCCAAGGGAGGCATCGCTCAGCTGTGGGGAGGCTGGTACAAGCTGGGAGGAAGAGAAATGCACCTTTGGATGCCATGAAAGGACTTACGGGAGCCAAAGCCACAGAGTCAGGCAGCTCCGGCATGCTGCCTTCTGTTTCCACAGCCAGAGATACATCTGTTTTTTAGGCTCTGCATTCGCTTGGCAAAGGCAACCTTGCCCACTTTTTACCAAAGCTTGTACTTCCCTCCTATTATGTTTAAATTAAAATGTAGCAGACCATTTTAGTGCTCATGAATGAGTGAAATGCAAAATGCTGGTACATGGGGCTTCACTGCTGCATGCAAATATATTTGGAAACAAGAGCTTAAAATTCAACCACATGAGGAGGTGATTTCGAGATCCTCTGTGGAATACTAATACCTCTAGAAGTCTTTTAATTTTTAGTCACTGAAGGTGCAGAGTTTGAGATGCAACTAGCTGTCCTTTTAATAAAATAATAACCTCTCACTTTCATAACATCTTTCAATTCAAAGGGTCTCAAAGTGAGGGCCTCACCTTTCTGAGAGCATCACACAGCCAGAGCTCGGAGCCTCAGCCAAGGCATGCTGGAATCAGAAGGGCTCTGCATGGACCAGTGAGCCCATTTGCATGATTACCTTGCAGGGTAAGGGCTGAACTATCATATCCCAGTCGCTTTGTACTGACTTATTCTTCCTAAGAATAGCCTATTTTGCAAACACTGGCATCGAAGTGCTGCCCTTCCTGGGTTAGGACACTAGGTGTTGATGCTCAGAACTGCCACCCAACATCAGTCCGCCTTGCCCGCACGGCTGTAGGTGCTCCCTTTACAACCCTGTGGCACCCGAGGCGTTTGTGCAACACCCCTCTCCCCTCTGCAACCACCTGGCTTGACTTTGACTGACTCTGGTGAAGCCCTGGCGTGCACCAGGCAGGGATGCCAAGGACTGACGGGTTGGTTTGGGCCATGGGCCCATCTCCACAAGCATGGGGCAGGGCAGGGACCTCGGCGGGGCCATGCGCAGCCCCAGTGCGGCCAGACAGGTGCTGCTGCCATCAGCCCTGGCAGTGTGAGCCCCGCAAGCCCCTGCCACCGATCTATGGAGAATCAGACTCAAAGAGAGCTCAAATTAAAGGTAAGTAATTTCCTTTTTTCCTACCTTGAAATTCCTATTGATTTCCTACCTAAATAGAAATTCCCATTGATTTCATGTCTGCTCATATTAGTATGTTACGTTGTCACCTTTTGTTTGCAATATTATGTTGTTTTACGTGTTGGTGTGTTTGGGAGCATGTTTGGTGGAGCCGTGTCCCTGCGATGTGCACACCCTGCGCAAGGACCCATGCCACCCCCCTCACCTCAGCCCACTGCCAGACCCTGTGCCCACCAGCCGTGACCCTGCGGGTGGCTCCTGGCCCCCGCATGCATTTGGACAGGGAAAAGAGGCACTTCGCGGACTTGCTGTGGTCACTGCATGGCGGAGCAGAGGGCAACCCGCAGCCCTGGGACAGGCTGAACCCCCATCTCAGATACCACCACCCTGTGACGTTTAACACCCTGTTTCTCTGCTGGCAGAGGCTCTGGGTTCTCCTGTGACCATGTGTCAGGGCCAAGCCATCACCAGCACTGGGGAGCTCAGCCAGGACTGCTCACACTGCTGCTCCAACAGCTCTACAGGGGTTATTTTTCTAACATTTCCTCGTGAAAGATGCTTTCTGTTTAGAAATCCTGTAGCTAACAGCCTGTTGTGGTCCTCACATCTCCACTGGTCAGACAAGTATCTTCCCCCTGTCCCCGGCGTCCTCTATTTCTCACACCTCGCTGAGCAGGCACCGCCGCGCCGAGACCTCTGACCGAGTTGTCAAGGTGACGGGTGCTGTTATCCTAAAGTAGTTATTTCACATACATGGTATTTTGTCCCTTGCTTTTATTGAAATACAGAGGAGAGACCAATTATCTTCCTAATGGTTTGCACAGCTTCCTTCTTCTTTTAAATGGGAGTTAATGATAAATGGTTTGGGCAGGGTGTCATTTTTGCACAGGGAGCTCTCGGGCGTCCCCTGCTTTCCAGGTGTCTGGGGATACGGGGCAGGTCCTCTTGCATGCTCAGCTGAGCTCTCCCTGCACAGGCATTATCAATAATTTTCTCCTTCCTGCTCAACAACTGCAAAATTAAAACATTTTCCTAAATGCCTGAGTGCTGGAACCCTCTGTGCCACAGGAGGTGAGGTTTTAGGGGTGCCAGCAGCGTGCGGGGCTCCCTGGGTGTTGACAAGGGAATGGAGGGCTATGGGCAGTGGCTGGGGGATGCTGGCATGGGCTGGGAGCCTTGGGTTGTCACCTGGGCAGCACGAAGCTGAGCCCCGAGCGCACGGCTGCCCGACACTCCCAGTCCGGTTGCTGATGCTGGTTTGCAACAGCAGCAGGTATGGCTTGTCCACATCTCCCTCCTGGGAAGAGGCACATTAAAATGCTGATATTATGCCAGTCTTAAGCCAAATAATGAAGAAGAGGCACTTTGCTGCTGCAGCAGGGCTCCTTGCTAAGTTGCACCGGGGGAATAGTCGGAGCGGCAGCTCTCACGTAAAAGCAGAGTTAGAGGCTGGTTTGTGAAAGCAGATTGACTTCTCTCCCCATCGGCTCCCTTCTGCTGAGCGCAGAGTCCCATGTCGTACGGAACAGACCTCTTCCCACCCGGACTGAAGTTTTATCCACCAGCTCCTGCTGTGAGAGTACCTGGAGCTCAGCAGCTGAGCGTGTTTGCGCAGAGGAAGGGGCTGCCGAGACAGCTCCTTGCCTTTCCAGCATTATTATTGATGTGATGCGTCTCAGTGGATTAGTAACGGATGTGGTATAAGCCAGAGGGTTTCTTTTGCCTTCAAGCCTGCATTACCCCGTCAAGAACAGAGGTTTCACTGGCACCTGATAAGTCACATAAAACAGATAAATACTTAGGAGATACTGTATTTGAACACAATCGGTCTTGGCAGTGACTTGATCTCCGTGTAACAGCCTGGCATGTACCTGCAGGTTTTCTTTTTGCAGGGCGAATGAAAGTTGTGCTGGAGCAGATATGGATTTGAATGATGTAAGGCAGGAAATTGTGCATCTCCATATCATATTCCGAGAGGAACATGCAATTTCACCACTGCAGACCCTTGAAAGCAGGGGCATTAACTCGGGTGCTGCTGAGGCATTTTGCTCTGTAACACAGGACTTCATCCCTTCCTGCACCCAGGCTGCGGGGCTCACCCTCAGAGCCTGATGTTATTCTGGCATCAACATAACATTTTGTGTTATGCCTCAAAACAAAGGATCTGGGAGGCTGCTGGGATTCTGCTTGCATCCTGAAGGTAACCGCGGGGAGTGTATTTTGTAGTCTGTAGGACATATCATACAGCACTCCACAGGAGGGAGAGGAAAGGCATCACATTGGAGATGTGTGAAGCCCCAGAATTGGCTGCACCATCATGAGCACCCCGACCTGGGAGGGCTTGCTCCTGCGGAGCAGGCAGAGACCAACCAGGACTGGGAGCAAAGCCTGTGTCTGAGCAGGCGGGTGAGTTGGACCCAAAGGTGGATTTTCATGTGGCATGAACTCAGCGGGGTACAGATTTCTGAGTTAGGGAAGGAGACCTGTGGCTTTGCATTCTCATAGGGACTGTTCAGCTTGGGAGGAGGCTAGAATAACGTTTTTGTTCAAAAACAGGGTTCAAGTCAACTTCAGATGGTGGAGACCCACTTCTGCACGCAAGTTTATGGAGGTTGGACAACCCCACCACCTGGTGCAGGAGCCCGAGAGCATGTCCGCAACATGTGCCCTATCCTAGTGCTGTGGCATCAGTATTTTAATCCTTTTCCATGCTGGGACATTACAGCAAAACCCACCTGCAGATTGTTTATCTTGTTTTGTTGTGAATAAAGATGCGGCCTTTAACTTCCCGTGAATGTAGTGGTTTGGTTAATGTCTGGGTAACAGAGGGAGGGGATGGGGGCATGGCAGTGTTAATGGGAGAACAGCTCATTTACAGTTCCAGCATGCTTTATGACATCAAAAGAGCATTGAGAGAATGCTTGGGATAATGTTAATTAGGGCTCAGAAATAAATGCTTTGCTTCCTCATTAATTGTTATCACTTTGTTGTGCTCATTAGAAAGTGATTCCTAGGAAAGAGCTGCTAAAGGTTGTGCAGTGTGGAAG